>NW_028185594.1:7683646-7851053 GCF_003343005.1 Rhea americana
CAGTTAAATCCCCATAATGACCTTCATTAAGTCCGGTGTGTAAGTCAATACAAACAACTTTGAACTCAATGAACATTCTCCCTCCAAAAATTAACATTTACTTATATTGCTTTTGCACTGTTTTAGCCATATGCTAAATATTGCAATGCCTCATTCTCATTTACCCTTCACATATTAAGGTGAAAACTCTGACCTAGTGCATTTTAATTACTTGGCTTATTAGTTTCACATTATATCAGTAATGGTGTGATAGCCAACATAATTACTAGGACTTGAAAAATTATACTTTGCTGTACTACCTCCTGAACTGTGAGATGGTTCTCTCCTCTTATTAACTTTCTTATTTAATGGGTCGACCAGATTTTTCATCTACCTAGACCATTGATCAAATTGATACTTTTAGTTTTCAGCTGTAATTGAGAAATTGCCCCTTAAAATGGTAAGACATATGTATTCCATCAAAAAATAAAGACATATTTATTCTTCTTCTCTATGTTTCTTATTGAGAGATCAATATAACTAGGTAGCTACCRCATGCTGACTGAATGCCTTTTAACTTAGAGAGTGTGAGTTTTGTGGAATTTAGACTTTATTTTGTTTCTTTCTTTTTTCTTTTGTCAAATTACTGACTGTTATGGTATTCACTGAAAAGTATCAGGTTCACCTTTYGGATTTTTAACTTTTTCCTTTTTTGGATGAAAATAGAACTTCCATACCTTTTCTTTATTCATTTAAGTAAAGCCCTAACTTACAATCAAAACACAGTTGGACTGGCAATATTTTTCATCAGTTTAGTCTAGAAGTCRAGTCTAATTCTGTAAGTCTTTGTGACCCCAAATCTATTTAGTTTGCAGTATGAAGACTCAAAAGAGACTCTGCTGAAAAAGACTCCTGCTGAAAGGGATAAGAAGATTCATGTAGGTCACACTTCAGCCCTTAGGCAGATCTGTGCTCTGCTAAGGAAGATTGCAGCAACCCTGAAACAAGGAGCCTTTCTGAAGCCATCGAAGGGGAAAGATGGCCYCTTCAAGCTACAGGTAGTTGTTCTTTTACCTCAGACTTGACTGAAAATGCCTGACTATCTATTGGACCCTTCTTTCACTTCAGTGGAATTTGGAACGAGTCCTTGATCTAAAGACACAGCCCTTCTTTCTCTCGAGAAGCTTGCTACAAGACGCTGCCCCTGAAGTCAGCAAGCTGCACCTCCAGAACTGTGACTTCAGAAGCACGATTAAACGCCACGGTAAAKGGAAGGGGCAAGGCAGGAGCACCAACAGAGGAGACACCCTGGAGGCACGGAGCCCTGCCCGAGTGGGGTGGCCCCTGGCCCGGGCCACGTGAGCGCGCAGCACCCTGCCGGGCAGCGGGCCCGTCCTGCTGCCTGCTCCACTAGCTCTTCCTGGGGCTGGTGCTCAAATGTAAGTCAGTCATTTTCAGTGAAACCACCTTAGAGGCAATTAGGTTGAATTAATCAGCAGAAGATCTCTGACATGCTCATTTGAAAGCAATGGCACAATAATCGCATGACATTTGGCAGATGAACCTGTACTTCTGCTATACTGTCACAGCTAGAAGAGCTTGATGTTGTCTTGATTCAACATATCAGTCAGCAGCCTTCCCGTGGGGGAAATCTACGTGTGTTTTAGGCTTATTTGGTTAGAAAGGCAATGAAGCTAACTCCTTTTTGTGTTTTTTCCCTCCATCTCTCTTTTAAGCAGGAAAAGATAATACATCTTGTTCTTTCATAGCTGCCCAAATGAAAGGGAGAGCTGTTGAGAGACTCCCACAGGACTTTAAGGYTCACTTCAAGAAGTGCACTGCAGGAATAAATACCTCCAGTCCACATTCATTTGCACAGGAGACAGCGCGGAGCTGTGCAGCATGAACCATTAACAAAATCCTTTCTCCCTGTATAGCTGTGCAATCAAAACAATCTCCAAATTTCACAACTGCATCTTTAAGCCTAGATGAGCCAGTGCAAAAATGGCCAGTGATTCTGTAATGAATAACATGCAATTCCTTCTTACTGTAGCCGAGAGCACAGGAAAAGGTATTCTTCCTGCGAGATTTAGACACAACGCCGCTTAATTCCTTTGTGCTTGGTACAATCAGTTTAATAGCTCTGATTGTCCCTGACCTCTCTGCATGAGGAACATTATCTTAAAAAGAAAATACATAAAATCTCCCTAAAGGTAATAGCAGAGATAAAAAAGTTGGGAGGCAGGTTTGGGCTTGAACGTAAGGTACGACAGTGTTAGTGCAGACCTGCGAGTGGCTCGACACTTGCCTACTTGAATGATGAGGGCTCGCTTCATGCTGCATTTGAGATTAGCAGAGGCATTAAGGCTACAGCCCTCTAATATTAAAGAGAGGGAGGCGAAGGCAGAGAATTTTCAGTCCCAAATTGGATAAATTTGCCAACTCTCTGACTGCAGTGCAACACTCATTTCTTTGCAGGTGAATTTAATAGACAGGATGTCAAATGAGGAATTGCTTTCTAGAGCGGTATATTGGGAATAGGCAGAATCTGCCTAAGGCCACAATARTAAGTTGCTTTTGTGCTAATTTGTGGTTTAAAATAATAGTTAAATGCACCTGACATTTGAGGTAATTTCGTATATTCAAATGAATATGAAACTCAAATTGTGTCTTTGGAATCCTTTCTTTACTAGCATATGGGTATGTTATAGTATGCTTTGGGTAATATGTAACTATGTATCTTGTGGTTTCTTAGCTATTTAAGCAAGACAGGCTTTTAAATTAGCTATTAAATTACCATTCAGAGATCTGATCATCTTCTAATTTCTGTACAAAGTCCTCCACAGGGGATAAATCTAGTTTAAATGTTCTCTTCTTATTATGATTTTATATCCTAACAGTAAGATGATATAACATTCCTGCATTTCTAACTGAAATATGATTGTGCAGAAGGTTTTAGTTTAGTTTTGTCAAACAAGTATATATTTTAATTGTAAATGTATCCAATTTTATGAAGAAAAGCATGATTTCTGCTTTATGTCCCCTCCCAGTTCTCTTAGTCTTTCCATCAGCGTGATAGCTGAGTAATTTAGAAAAGTAAAAATAGCGGTCATTTAAAAATGACCGCTATTTTTAAAAACACAAGTTGTCTCCCTAAATTCCCATATTTGTCAGCAGAATTGAAATTCTGCATTTTATTTCTTCCGACTCTTAAGCAAATACTTGCTAACCGGCGGCCGCTTTTCTGGGCGGCGAACCCGCAAAGCGCTTTGCTGCGCTGCCGCGCAGAGGAAAGCTCAGCCGCAGGCAGCCCAAGCCCTACGCGTGCCTCGCGTGGCAGAGGCGGTCGCCCGCTGTCGCGGCGGCGCTGGCCCGGAGGCGGGCGCGCTGCTCCACCAAGCCGAGCCGAGCCGCAGGCCGTCCCTGCTCCTGCTGCCAGGCAGCTACTCGGCTCTTRGTCACTTGGAACGGACGCTTGTTTAGCAGATGCAACCATAAAAACGACACCGCAAGGACAGCCAAATGAAGACGAGCCTCGTAGCGAGGTAGCCTGCCCTTCAGTTCCCCCCTGTTGCCCTCCCGGCTCTTCCCCCGTCGCTGCCGTTGCAGCTGAGCCCCTCCGGCGGAGCCGCGGCGCCCGGCTTGCGAGCGGCAGCAAAGCTGCCCGCAGGGCTCAGCAACACTTGCCCGCACGTGCCGTTCCACCCCCTCAACGTTATTGCAAGAACAAGGGTCTGCTGTTTGTCTACAATGTTGAAAACAGATACTCTGTGTCCACATGAAGTACGGAAAACCACGAAAACGAAAACAAGGAGAGCCCAACTCTTGGGTGTTTTGTACGCGGTGGGCCGTTCAGGTGCTCTCAATCAGTATTATTTGAGCCTTGCTTCCTTCTGCGCAGGCCTTCTAACAACGTTACGCTGGTGACAGAACCTTAGGGAGGAACTGCATGGCTTACCCTCCTTTAAAAATGAAAAAAAAAAAAAATCTTATATTTAATTTCTAGCTCAAATATAATCGTTAAAAGTTTGTGACCCTTAGCTTTAATCCATGCAGCTGGAACAACAGGGTTGACTCAACCTTTTGTAGTTAAAGCAGCAATGACAAAATCAGAAATACTCTCTTGACAATCAGACTCTGAACTTGAGTGCTTCCTTTGCAGCCTTATTAAGTTCATTCAGTAAAAATATGTATTTATATTTTTGTTATGTTTTTCTGCCTATTATTGTCTGCAAACTCAAMATGCAAGTTCAAGGAATATTTTTTCTGGCTTCCATACGTTTTTGGAATTTAGTAATTCTTTTCATAGTGCAACTCCAATAGTTGTGTTGGCTTAGCAGAACTATCTCCTGTGGTAATTTTGATGCTGTTCTCCACTCAGTACCAAACAGCCTTCAAACTATTTGAACAGAATACTTTCCAAATCTGGTCCTTTTCCTGGGTCTACAACCATTCCCCACAAGCACGTGCTCTATTCTCTTTCTATTCCTGCAGCATACGAACGTAATTCCACCCGCCCTGAGCCRCACTCCACGGCTAGAGCAGACCGATAAGGATGGCTTTGTTCATCTCTGCCATGGACTAATCTATTCCTCGGCAGATTCCAGAGCRTATTTGCAATAGCTTCCCTCTATCACAAATTGCCCAGCCATATGTAACCCCAAGGGAGAGCATTAATTTTGCTTTGATACAGAAAGTAACAGACTAATTGTTTGTTCCTCTTGAGGTTCCCGCAGATGGGGACATAACTAAAACCGTTGTTAAAGCTAGCATTCGCCTCTCTAAGAAAAGTATTTACCTCTCAAGTCTTCCTTTACTTCTTTGTGCTTCTGTTGTCCTCTAACATTCTCAGAAATTATTGTTATTGGGTACTAATTTAATAAAAATGCAGGAGATTGACTGACATGATAACCACCAAAGCTATCCAATTGTTTTTCTGCATAACAACTCCAATTGTAATTCTGGTCACAGCAAAGTTGAAGGCAGAATTTCCTTGGCTTCTGTGGGGGACTGGGATTTCATCTAGGGTGAATATCAGTTTTGACTGACACACAAATGTAGCAGTTTCTGATTCACAAGTCTAATCTAACATAATACTGCATTAAGCAAACCAAGAAGCCATAATCTAAAGGATATTGCCAAGTGGAGGCTGAACATGCATTCATTTCAGGTGCTGTATGCTAAATACAAATCTCTTCACCTGGCGCGTCATGTCTACCAGGAGATAATGTTATCAAGTTATGTCCCACGTGCTGTAGAGATCATCATGTTCAAAGCAGAGGATAGCAAAGAAACAGCAACGTAGCCAGAATGAAAGTAGTAAGTAGTGCAAGAATTCTTGAGCAGGACCATTCCTTTCTCAAAGACTCTTGAAACTTAAAATACATGAAAATCAAACCCAATTTTACCTTTTATATTCTGAATTCCCCATGTGCCTATGTGAGAAAATGATTGAAATGCACAAGTGAAAACATCTAAGGCTTAACCAGCTAGTTATCTCTCATTATTTTAGGAAACAGGTGATAGAAAACTCTTTTGAGTCACGAATTTCCTTTGCAGCCAGAAGAGCTATCTTATCACCACCTTTTAAGAAGTACATATAGCAAGCTGATACACTTGCATGTGTGTGAACTTATGTGCACAAGTATCTACCTACACACTATTTATATATTTGGGTTACATGTGGCAGAGGAGGAGTGTGTTTTTCCTGTTCTAAGCAATTACCTACCCTTATCAATATGTATGTAATTCAGCACTTGCTTTTTTCTCTCCATTAATTCGGACCTTGAATATACATGTTTATTTTTAAATAATCACAAATTATCCATGAAATGTTAAATAGGATAATGAACTCATTAAGCATTAATCATGTAACATAGTTCAAGCATAAAAGCAAGCTATTCGCATACATTTCTAGAGAGTTATCATGAAATGGAGAGTGATTTGAGGGGCCTGGGAAGACCAGCGGTTAAGGTGGTTGCACTGGAGCTGGGAGATGACAGTTCCTTTCGTCATCCCATCACAGACATCTCGGGTGCTGCTGCTAAAAGGTCGTGCCTCCCTTCACATCATTAGAAGAGTGATAAAACATCTCAGTGGGAGGGGAGGACAACAAGTGCACGATGGGGCCTGGGGGATGTTAAGCGACACATCTAATGAAGGCCATTAACGTATCACAGTTAGATTTTTGTGCAGCAYGAGAGAAATCATTAGTCATTTTCTGTGTCAGCTATCAGAAGGAGTAAGGAATGAAGTCAGTTTTCCACCAGGAATTTGCAAAATACGAGGAGAGTATCTTGCAGTTACAGAGGCAATTACCTCTTTGGGAATATAGTTAAAATACATATATTTGAGAGCTAGATGCATCGGTTTAGTTTGAAATTGCTTAAGCTCATGTATCAGTGAAAATACTGTTTTTAAATGTGTTCACATCTCTGTAACTTTAGATTTTGTATCCATAAATTGGGATGCAGATCAGGGGAAAAAAATAAGGACAAAAAACCGTTGATTTTACGACAGCTGAATTGTCCTGCTTGACATAAAGCCTTTTTTATTATTATTTTAGTAAGAAGCTATAGTATTAAATTTGATTGAAACAAATYAAAGAAAATTGGTTAAGGTAGGCTGAAATGTACTTTGTATGGTCCTGTTGACAGAAAGAGTTGACTTCACCAAAAATCCCATGTATATTTGGGATCCGCTCATCGCAGACACTCTTTATGCCAATAGCAAATACTTTATTAGTTCTTGCTTCTTTTGCAAATCTTACCAAGCTATTTCTTGGCAATTTGCTTTTTACTTGGCAATCTATGTGAATAAAAGTCTTCATCTGAACGCTTCTAAAAATAAAAAGGATGATCTTACTAATTAGCTACTAAACAAGCTTCCAAAAATAAATTGCTTTTTGAGTGGCTATAAGGTAGTATCTTACTACCTTAGATACTACTCTTTGCAGTATTTCAAAACACAAGGAGTTACATGGCCAGTCTCTTACCCTGACTTAAGATCTCATAGGTATCTGAGCTTGAAGACATATTTCCTGCTCTAGGAATTATGATTGTGTTGCTGTATCCAACATCCGTGTCATGACAACTCATCAAACAAACATGGAAGCGAATGGGAAGACTGCTAACAGCTTGGAAGGGCACAGAATTACACTCTGGTCAAATGGTTATAAACTCGATTTGTGAATGGGTCATTATTAAACTAGGAGCACAACAAATTCAGACATACTCAYATGAATGCATAGCATCCCACTGCCTAGAGACATATGCTGTAAATATAGCTTCTTTCATTTTCAGAAATACTGTGTATTTATAAATACACGAAGCTCCTGAATATTTTTTACTTCAGTGGAAATAATGGAAGTGCTCAGAGACTATTTTGATAAAAATAACTGACCAAAAGGACTCCAGCAGGGAATAAATGCTGCTTAATCTTAATTTTGTRCCTCTCCAAATATGAGCGGTGGTTAAATGCAAACCAACCTTTGAAATATAGGAAAGGGAACCAGGGTTTAACGGTTGCACATCTCTTCCAGCCTCAGGGATGTAGCTTTATGTGCCCTTTCTGTCCCAAACTACATTAGCCAACATTTCATCTTTAAGGATGCTTTTCATCAAACCCCTCAGGTACTGAATATGAGAATACTGTTTGCCATGAGAATACTGTCCAACCATTGTGCTACTGTTCTTGCTTTCTTGTCCTATTTGGGTTACAACTCAGTCCTGCACTAAAACGCACACCTAAGGTCAAATTCACAGTTAGTCCTATTGATCTCAWCGATACTGCCCTCCCCCATAAAAAGATTCAGTACCTTGCTGAATTACAGACTCTGTTCCTGAATGGCTTTAGAGATTTTGGAGCAAATTCTCTAAAGCCTCTGTCAAGCAGAGGTCCGTGAAGTYGCTGTAGCCTGTGCTGAGCATTATGCAGTGGATACACAATGCTCTGAGCTCAAATCTCAGTGCACAAAAAAGTACTACCATTACAGAGAAGGGAAGAGTGTCAACAGCCAACACAACTGTTCTTAACCCAGAGAAAATTCAGATGTTCCCTGTCATTCTGCACCATGCCTAGGGTGGTGCAGGCTRTGACAGCTACAGAGGTATTCATCCCTCTTTGGCCTTCAAGGACATTTATACCTGAAACAACAAAAACAAATCTCCTCCTTCCTTCTGAGGTTCAGCATCTTTTCTGGCAATATTTTTCTGGAACAGACCCAACAGACTACTACTGAAGTTGTTGGTTTTCTTATGGTTCCCTATAGTCAGTTTGGGAAAGATACTCAGTTATGATAACAAGTATTAATAACATGTTAATATTCATTCTATTCCCACAGATTGGAGAATCACACATGCTAACTAAAAAAAGGATTTAGTTAAAAAAAATTAAGGAACTGATGTACAATAAATTCTATAATTAGCCAGCCATTAAAAAACATCAAATCACTCGCATATAAACTTCTCTTCCCCTTGATCCTCTTAATTTCTTCTCAAAAGGTCACCAGAAACATGTATCAAAAGGAATAGGAAAAGAGAAGATTTTATATCTGGGTACATCTCAGCAGGTGATATTAAATAGTTGTTTGAAATGTTGTTTATTAGTGAATTCCAGAACAAAGGCACAGTCCTGTCTCGTTTCAGAGACACGGACGCAGTAAAGAACACGGCCATCAGAATGATTTCATAAGTCTTTCATCATGCCCTAAACCAGCTTTAATACATTACTCAAGGATTTATCATTGCATGAATCACCTAGCCATGCAACATTAGGACAGTAAACGGTCTCCACTTCTCACTTGCACCAGCGGGCCAGAGCTGGGGGAAAGACTGAGGAGCCGAAAAGGATGCGTGCCACCAGAAGCCCTAGCGTCTGACCCCTGTATGCCCAGCGGAGTATAACAAAGAGCAGTCATGAATCTCTGCTAAGCTGTTTAGGCTCTAAGAGCAAAGGAAAAGTAGATAAAAATGTCCCTTTCTGTGCCAGAGAATGTAACTCATTAGCACTCTCAAGTTATCTTCTTTACTATTTATCAATCAAATTGCATTGTCCCTCTAAAGAGTCACTAATCATGCCAATCCACACTGCAGGAAAGGTCTTTAAAATATGTTTGGCCAGCATGTGGTTGGGTTTATTTATCTTTCATTAAAGATGAAAACCAGCTTTTCTTATGCTCAGTGTGGGCCAGTGCAGAATTTCACTTTGTGTACTTCTCAAAAAAATCCCTCATATGAGCATGAAGAGGCAGACACTTATATTAACATGCATCATTCATCTTTTATCTAATATGAATTCATTAGAAAGGCAAGAAATAATAATTTGAACTGCTGAGATTGAGTTGCTTATTTTCTAAAAATCAAAATGAGCCTATTCAAAACGTGGCTCCTAGTCTGGTGGCACAGAGAGGCAGATGGCAAACTGTTGGTAGCTGGTTTGTAGCTGTCTAAGCCAATAGTTACGGGAAGGAACCAACCACAAAGAACATACAGCATTTTTCAAGGATTTTCTCTTTTTCTCAAGGAATTGCCACCAAACTTACTGYATAGGAGCAAACTAGTTTTCCTGGACCTGCTTTTTGCAGTGCACATGCTATCAGACAGCCACGTTACCAGCCATGAGCCCAAGCAGCTCATGCCACTGAACGCAGYGGCTCAGAAATGCCCAAGCTGACCCCCTCCAGTCCCACCGGCTGCCGTTACGGTGAAGCTGAGCCGTGTGCGGGCAACACAGCTCGTCCACGGCTGGCACAGAGGAGCTTGCGATACTGTTTGCCGGCACAGTGCTGTGTCACGTGTAACGAGAGCGAGCTGCAACTGCTAAAGCGCTTAGCAGGAGAGGCCAGCAGCCAGCCTGTCCGTCCAATCTCCGTATGCGCCTGTGCACAGGCCGCCCTCACCTGCAGGTGCACCTACTCCGCGCGCAAAGCCTGCTCTGCATTAGTCCCCTCACCACTGCCGATGGCCACAGCAGGAGCCAGAGGGGATGGGGCTCAACCAGCTCCTGCATCCTCCAGCATCATGAGGAGGCCCTTGAGCAGAGGCAAGAACAGAGAAAGAGATGCTTTCGTGGAGGGGGGAGGAAGCTGGAAATGTTTCCTTTGCCACACTTCCATCCTCTCCCCTCCCCAAATCTCGCCCGTATCAATGCTCAACCCTTAAGTGCCTGCACTCAACTTGCTCATAAAACTGTCAGCAAGACAACATCTGCATTTCCCTTTATTCCTCCAAGTCAGTTATACTGAAAACATCGCTGTCTGCCATCATCGCTAAAATTGACTAGGAAAAGACCTTACAGAGGCATCATTTAAATGACTGTTTCATGCAATAGATAGCCTATAATTTCTGAGAAAGGGTTGCCCTCAGATAGCCCAATCTTTGAAGAAACGGATTTAAAACAGAAATAGACTGATTAATGAATGTATAATGTTGCCTGAGAAGGAATGTGGGAGGAGGAAATCACAATCAGCTCTAAAAGGAATCTTAAACTGTCTGGAATAAAGCGGCTTTGAATGAAAGACTTGAGCTGGTGAACATACTGACGAGGGCAGAGAGCAGAGCTCTACCTCTCACACRGAGGCAATTTGATGAGGAGATAGACTGGAAGGTTTTCAGTCTACTCAAGTAGTGCATGCTTCAGGGGGCTCAGAATATAAGTATGATCTTAACTTCATGTAAATTCAGTATAAGACATATATATCAGCACATGAAATTATCTTGATAGGAGATTCACAAGTTTGAAAAGGCAGACAGATATCTCATTTTACTGGGGAGGCAGCATTCAAACCCGCTGCATCCATTGGGTAGGAAATCGAATGGGAATGATTACAACCTTGCCATTTGAATCTCTAGAGTTAGGCTTGTGTCAGCACTTCCTCCTAAAACCAGTATTTTAAAGAGTTCTATTACCATAGCATAAAAAAGTTTTTGCAGGCTGGTATTTGGTGCATCCTGTCTCTATGTGAAAGCAATCTGTATTTCACAAGTTTGGAAGATGCAAAATTGACTTTACTTTAGATACAGATATTAAATAATTGGACATTTACAAGACTTGGGCACTGCCACGTTACTCTAAATCAGTGTTGACAGTATAAACTAATTTGCACAATATTTAAATTACTACCGTAGTCTAAATCATTGTTGATGTAAGTTAAACCAACCAATACTTAAATTACTACTATGCCCTGAATTCCAGTATTATTTAATCAACAAATAGGGTTGTGCCAGGTAGCGGAAGCACGGAGAAAKTTTCTGGAGTAACTGTTCCGTTACGTGCCGCAGAGTGCAATACGTGASAGTCTATAATCACTCAGCTCCTTAGGCGAGGTGAACCGGCAGAGTAGTTTCAGCACTGGTAGAATTTGCCAGCTGCTGCCGGGTCACGGCACAGGCCGCTCTGCCACGCTGRAAGGGTACTTGCTTTTAGCCAGCACCAGTCAAGAAAGTATTGTCAAAGCCAGAGCCAAAACACTGACCCCTTGACTGAAAAAGTCCAAGTCTTTTCCAGCTTCCTTTCACAGGAGACTGAAAGCAATTACTTAGGATGAAGCCCAGAAATATGGTAGAGGAACCTCTGCAAAAATGTACTAATGACTTCTTAACTGTAGCTTATTTTCATCATTCATTTCACTTCCAGGTCTAGTTTCACAAATAGCCCCCAAAAGATACCACCTTTTTGGGAACATAGGCATTAATTTAAACATATATTATGGCACTTAAAATGCTAAGATGAAATTTTTCATTTAAATGGGTATTCACAGTTATTGACCAATTCAAATCACTACCAAATCCCTAATGCAATCAAGTTCGAGTGATGACAAAATTATCTGCCAAAATGAGGTACTAGAGGCAAAAGATATTTCACATGCACAGGACAAGGAGCAAAGACAATTTCCATGATTTATCTGCTCTATAGCAGTACCTACGAGTACTGTACTACCCTGACAGTCCTTGCCCCAAGCACGAACAATTATGAAGCTATTAATGCAAAATGCATTTGGTAGATGACAAGTCAGGCACGGGCTGTACAGCACTGTGGTACACTGGATAGCAGCATCCTGTTACGCTCTCGCAAAATACTCACTGAGCCACAAGAGACAAGAGCAGTACAACCTCCTTGCTCACAGCACAGCRTGCAGCCTTGGGATGTGCACAAGAATAAAATTTGGGACTTGTTTTGTTCAGCATTTTCCTAAAGCTAATATCAAATTGTAGCATGCCTCTGATTACTATTTCCTCATTTTAAAATTACATATTCTTTTATTCATTAAACAACCCCACCCCTATTCCCATGTTTTTATTTTCCATTTGACACTGGACCTTCATGTTCCTCACTGTTTCTATTCTGGAAAGACCCTTCTTAACTTCTATTGTGCTGTTGAGAAAGGACATCCTTTCCTTTCCCTTCCAGCCCTCTGCAGGTCACCCCCAGCCACGTTATTCAACCCGATTCCTGCACTCTTAGCGACGCACCAGCCCTTCAGCGGCAAGTCTGACAGCCTGTGAATTTATTCGTCGCACAGTCAGTTTCATGGTAAAATATATCAAAAGATTTACAACTGGCAGAAAAACAGACGTGGAAAGCATTTGCACAGTTTATTCGCGGCGCGTTCAGGAGCGTGTTCAGTAGCAAGTGGTGGTTTCTAACGCTCATCACAGGGAAAGATGCCCAACCCGGGGAACGTGCGACGGGGGGYGGCGAGGGGCACGGAGGAGCTGCTCTGTTCCCGTACCGCCTGCAGGGACCGTTTGCCTCTGGAGAACAAGCTTCTTGCAAAGTCATTAAAGAGTCCCCTCTACCACCGGTTTAGCTAGCACGGCCCTGGAGGTGCTGGGGAACTCACGGCACCATTTCCGTGGACTCCCCCCGTCAGCAGACAGCAGCCGCGCTGCTGCTCGCGYGCAGCCGAGGCTGCGCGGGCAGCCCAGGCTCGCTCTCCGACAGCAGCAAACTTTTCAGCTTCTGTCCYGAGAGATTTCTTGGCCCATCCTTTCTGTAAGGACATCTTCTCCTGTTACRTGCAATTTCTGGCAAGAGCTTTAAGCCTTGCTTAATACTCCCCTTTTGTTCCCCTGTCCCTGGCCAGGGGGGTGAGCCTCGTGAGAATGATTTTCCAAGAGAAGCTTCTGTCATCCCCACCCATTCCCCRTCTGCTTAAACTATGGCAATTTAATTATAGCTTTCCTGCTGTTGACTCTTCCTACAGCTATCTGTCCCGTATTAGATCCTTTTCTCTGTAAATCATTTCCCAGTATGAACTCAAAATTCACTTCAGTACTTTATTTTTGAAGATATTTAGTTGTTTTTCTTCCTTCKTTGTAATGCCTCTTATCACACATCCATATAAAAAATGATTACGGGAGATTTTTCTTATATATCTCAGCTTTATTTGTAGCTTGAATGTCACCAGTTATCAGAAGTCGAAATGGTAGTGTGATAAACAACAGGTTCATTCTGTGTAGCTTAGCCTTGATTTTCTTTGCTTTGAGGCTCCTATATTTAAGTGAAATTATTTATCCCTACTGTGAACGATCAGATACACTTGTTCATGATCTTCTTATTGTCCATAATCTTAGTTTTCATTTTCCTGGTATTATCTCCAAGTGATTACGTCTTGCTTGTATTACTTGTTTCACTTATGGTAGTCAACTAGGTACACTTACCCAGCARGCTGATATAAGCTATTTAAATTTAGACTTGTGTACTGAACAGTGGTCATACCACTTCTTCCAGGGCAATATTAAAAATACTAAGAATAGCACTCCCTCATCTTCTTCTGCTGATGTCACCCAAGGCATAACATTTAAATCAGACACAATATTTAGGAACAAAAGGCAGAAGCACAATGGAAGACATGGACTAGAACATTAAGTTATCAGTCTGTCTAAAATGAATGCGTATTTCACAGATATAAAAGAAATTAGATAAACTTTCTATGATCAGAAGCATCATTTTAACATCAACTTTTACCTAGTATTTTTCTAGTTCATCTGCCTTATAGTGCAAGCCTCAGAAAATCCTCTCCATAGTTACAGTAACCTTTCTCAATAAGAAACTGTTAATAATGTGAACATCACATAGTCTTGATATCTAAGTATCATTTTTACTCAACCTATGTTCCCCAGAAATCTGGAAAACTGAAGATTAGACTTCACTGAACGGAGCAGAAATTTTCTGGAACGAACCTTCCCCAAGTTTTGCATGTAGACAAGTCAGTAGCCTGATTTTCACTCACAAACTGTAGTTCATGTAAGTGTAATTGCATAAACACATGATAAATAAATAAATAAATAAATAACCTCTATATTCCTGCTGCTTTATTTCTTACTGGCTTCAGTCATTTTCAGGGTAAACAAAGTACTACCAGATAGAAGGCTGCCTTCTCTTATTCCACAGATGCTAATGCAACCAGACAAAATGTAACCAATATTAAAAAACAAAAATATAATTCCTCTCCTCCCCCCGACAAGCCTTTCGGCAAGACATGATTACCTTTGAGAAAGGTAATCAAAGGAGCAGTTTGCAAATGAATCCGCTACCGAAAGTATTCTCTCTATGAAAGCAGAAATGCTGCAAGATGCAGCATCACTCGCAGAGGGCAGTACAGTATGTGCAGCTTTTCTGTAGCCTGCAATGTGGTGGGTGAAGCCTAGATACAATTCCTAGAGGGAAAAAGGAGACCATGAGTATTGGGTAAAGCTCCTCCKACTCGGGAATGGAATAACGGTGCTGGGGTGGAACGAGACGGCTCGGGGGCTCTGCCTGGGAGTGAGGCTGCCGGCTCTGCAAAAGCGAAGGAGAACCAAGAGCGCAAAGTCGTCTAACGGAGCCCTGCCAAAACTCATCTTTCTAAAGGGCAACCTTTAGGCTGACTTCATGTGAAAATAAATATATCACTGCTCAAGAAGAAATCTAGTAAATTACTAAACAAACAGAGGGCCTCTTTCAGAAGACATTTTTTGAATATGGAGGGATCGTGTTTACAGGGAATAGGAAAAGGAAATAATCTTGCAATACTCTTGTATTCTAGGACTGGAGAACATTTAAACTTTGGAAGATAATTAGTTAACAAGCCAAACTACCGAACAGCATGTATTTCACCCAGCAAACAGGAGCACATCATCAGGAAAGATGATTAAAATTGAGGATGAACTTTAGGTTCTTACAAGCTCTGGAGTACTCAACATTTTGCAGATGTGTTTGTGGATATTTGGCCCAACAAAAAAGAATCTGTAGGGCCAAAGACAAAAAAGAAACTCCTTCACTCACCAAGATTATTTGTTTTCTCAGAAACTACCTCCTATATAAATTCATAAATTGATGATGAATTGATGATAATAAATTCATAAATTTATCATGCTCCACATTAAAACTAATTACATTGCCACATTAGTCCAATTAGGAGGCTGTTCAGCACCTCAGTGTAACTATAGAAATGCTTTTCTAATTTCTAGTGGGTTTTTTTTTGTGATTAGCGGGCTAGTCTCACGCCTGTATCATCTGTCACCTTAAGAAGCTTCTGTGACAGCTGTTATTTTTATGTCTAAGAGAAGAATTGTATCCCCATCAGACCTTTGCACTGCCCGGCTGAAGACACTAGGCTCCCTCAGCCTGCTCTCATAAGACAGAATCTGGATTTCTTTGATGACCCAAGGAGCCTTTTCTGTAAGAAAAATGTGCCACTTCTATATRAAGTGTTTCAGATGAACCCCAACAGGGTGTTGTAAGGTACCATTAGTATTTTAGATCTCTATTGATAAAAACTTTGTCCAGTGTTTCCCACAGTTAACTTTTCTCTTTACAGAGTTTCAACACGTAAGTTATGGTCATGCTATGATCAGTTCATCCTGTCTTCAGCTGCTGCCACCAAGAGGCCCCCTGCTTGCAGTATGAACTCCTGTTACGTGGCAGCTTGCACTGCAATCTTTAATCTCACCTCGGCAGTACAATCTTCAAAGCTATCCAGTTCTTCCTCCGCAATAATCTGACCTTCCTTTCTATAGGCAATGGTATTGTCACTCCTCTTTCAGGCCTGGAGCAAGATGTGAGAAGCAGCTCACATCAGGAGACGGCAAGGAGCGGCGTCCCAGCTCTCCCTCCTGCGTGTACGCAGGGAAGCAGGGGCTGAGCGTTCCGGAGAGGAGCGTGGAGCCCCGGGAATGCAGGAGGCACAGCAGGAGTGCTGCAGGTGGACGATGCTGTTCTTGGAGACAGAGTTGCATGCAGTGTTTTTCTGAGGCAGTTTGATGCATGTATTTGTCCTTGTTGCTGGAAACACAAATCTGTTGGTGCATTCTGGTCACATTTCTATCTTCAGCCCAACTCTTCAATGAGTATTTCCTTATTTTTCCCCAGGATTGTTTTTGCTAATGTCCAACTGTGTTGAGGGATATTATTATTAAGCATGCATTCTCCTCGCGGAAATTCATCCCAAAAATTTTGCAGCATGAAGGGTCCCACAAGCCCTTCCTGCACCSAGGAAGAAGTCGAAGCAACCTTGACACAGCAGCATCCTCCTTCACTTTGGATGTACTGTGCAGCAGTTGACCAGTACGTGGTTGAGCTCAGCCATTTTCTACAGATGTGAGGGTGGGAGCATACTCTGCTGGGAATTTGGATCTTCACACAAATCCTTATTTTTCTCCTTGTTGTTATAAGGAGAACCCCAAAGAGATAAGCATTTTTGCTTGGATTCAGGCAGAAGCTCGTTTGATGATACATTTTTCTCTCGGACACTAGTTTTTTCTGACAAGCACATTTTGGTTTTGTTTCTAATACGAATGTCTAACCGTTCTTAAGGCTTTCAGGGCAGAGGTGAATTATGTCAAGCTTTATTATGATCTACAGATAAGACTAACTCAGCTTTATCACCATCTACTTGGGTGGCAGCACAGTACATGACAGCCTGTTTTGGAGTGTTCCCTTTCTGTATAACCCCAAACTCTTCTTTTCACTGTATATTTCCTAAGTGAAAGAYAGGTAAATGTAAAATTACTAGGAGCTCTGCGCTTAAAAAATGATCCATTACAGTGACTTCATTAACAACTTTTGTTTACCTGTTAAGAAATTCCAAAATGCATTTGGACAAAGACTTCCAACAGCATTCAGGGCAAGTGGAGAATTTGGAATATGGAGGGGTCACAATACGAAAACACACAAAATAGGTTTCACCTTCCTTCATGAGTTAATTACCTCTGACGGAGGAGGCAATCTCAGAAATACTATCTGTTGTTATATGCAGGTATTTAATATCTCCTTCAAGAGTCAGCTTTGAAAAAAAAAGTGCATTAACAAAAGTAGTTACTACCATCGACTTTGTCTGTGAAATAATTGCAGCGAGTATCACGAGGCATGGGGGACAGGGTAGGTACTACAAGTTCTATGCCTTTCTTGCAAAGGTAAGCAAACTGGTGCAGTTTGTACACACAGTTMTTGAAAGGGGACATTTGACTTATACTTCAAGTCAGTGCAAAAATCTGGCTGCACTTCCTGAAACATAGAGGAGTGAAATAAGCATGTAATGTCACTATTGAGCTTTCTAGTAAATGACTGACAAGCGTATATTCAGAAATTATTGTTTTAAGCTACACAAAAAGCAGAAGGAAAGTGTCCTAATACATTTTTAAACTGTCACACGCACTTTTCTGTTATAGTCATCAAAYTATATTTTTGTACATTCTAAGAGTTAATCGACTTCTGCCAAAAATGTGTTTGTCAAAAATTATTTACTGCATCCTGGTAAAACACATTAAGCTATGAAATAATTCAGTCACTGAATATTGTGTGACCAACCTTGCTTAGAATGTCTTACTCATTTTTATGTCACCTTCATATTTTTCCTTTCCTGCGTTCACTCTAATCTTTATTCTGCCTTCCTGTAACAGCTCATTACACATTCTTGGGTCAATAACTTCCTGCTACATTCCTCCTGTATTTTTCTGTTTTCCTCTGTAGTATTCCTTAACTTGCTTTGCTCTCCTTTTTCATCCAATTTATTCTTTCAGAAGTATGTCTCAAAATCCAATCCTCCTTCTTCCTACTTATCAATCTTCCCTTTGCTTCCTCTTCTCTATGTCCGTGGCCCTCACAGGGCACCTTGGAAATCTGTAAGACCTAAGAGCTTCTGCTTCAATGTTAAACTGTCTGGCAGCTACTGCATCTTCCCAGAGTGACCTCTTCTTGCTTATGTGTTTTGTCTACATGCTGTGCCTTACCTGACACACTCCTGAAATAAAACCCTTGCAGGTGCATCCTATAGATTAAAGCGGGCGCCCTGTCTGAACTCCGGCCGGTGTCTGCCAGCAGTAACGATGGTGGCGATGGCAGACTAAGTGGAATTGCTCAGTCAGCAGGCAGAAAGCCACAGTGCATGGGCTGTATGTCTCCTCAGAGATTAATGTACAACCCAAGAATAAAAACATATACTAGTAGGAGTAAAAGCATCCACATTATATATGGTATACTGCAATTGCAGGATAACAATGCCCTGTATTTCATGCCAGCTTCTTATTCATCGTGTATTTTAATTTTCATGGTCAGAAAGAACTGAATCATCATAGAATAGTATTTTGTCTCCACACTATACTTATTTGTTTCTGTAGTCGTTTTTGTTCCCTGATTAGCCCACTCATTAGCCACATTATGGCAGCTTGAATACTCCAGCAAGAGGCCGAAGTGCTGTTCAACTTGCAACATGATCTTCCTGTACTGTGCTCATTTTTACCATTGCCTTATTTCCTTCCTCCCTTTATTTCTACTCCCTGAACTTGCGTAGGCACTTCACAAAGATGTGCTTTGACAGTCAGCTTTCTCTGTATGTCCATTTGTTGTTTTTTTTTCCAGAATGATTATAGCAGTTTATGCCTGGAACCTGCCATCAGTGACATCTCTAATCATTAGGTTGCTTTTTTTGTGCTCTGATATGACAGGAGGCACAGCTGCCTTTCTCAAGAGAAGATCAGTGAGCCTCCCTATCATTTATTTATGYATGCACTGTTGAAGAATAATGATAAAATAAACCTAACAGAACAGTTTGAGAAACATCATGATTTCAATTCTAGTTCCATTCACAGTTTYTCCTTCATATTTTTTTCTGCTAAACCCATGCTGACTATCACTGAAACAAAGGAATATAATTTCTAATTATATATTAATAACCACAAATCGCCATTGAGGTTAGGATCYCCCTATAATACTAAGGGATACATATTGATACAGTAAGGACTTGTCTATGCCTTGAAGAGTTATCAATGCAAATGGATAACACKAAGGGAGTAAGAGGAGGGAAGTATTATTCTCCTTACTTTATCACTGGATGAGGCAAAGGAAAAAAAGAATGATGTGGGAGAAACTATACAAGGATGCTGTGGCAGAGGTAAGACCTGCTCCTGGTACCCAAGCCCTAGCTCAGTGCCCCCATCGCTAAGATCATTCTTCTCTACTGCCAAAGAAAACTTTGGCAGTAATTAAATTTCTTTTACTCCTTAATAGGAGGTAACAAACRTGAAATACAAGGCTTCGAGTTTTTGTGTCACGGGCAAGCATGTCAGCAGGAGACACCTCTCCCTGTAAACACCATGAAACACTGGAAATCACACCCCAAGCAGAATTTACACTTAATTAATTTTGAGTAATAACACGTGAAACATGGGGTTTGCTGGGGACAGTAACATCATCAAGTAGTTTTGAGCCAAGATGTCAGGGGACAAGAGGAGCCTGGACACACGCATTGCACGGCAGCAGCAGCGCAGCCCCCACCCCCTCGTACAGCCCCAGGTTTCGCCACCCGTAACTGCAGCCCCGCTGAACAAGCCTTTTTTTTTAGCCACGTAAAGACMAATGTGTTTCCACAGTCCTGACACTGCCGTTCTTGAAGGAAATCATCAGCTCGCTCGCATCTCCGTTTTGTTTGAGAGCCGGCAAGACGACGACGCTCTGTGACAAATGACTAACGTCAGAAACCCCAGCGAGGCCCGTGGCGACAAACGCAAGCTCGGCAACGACGGCTTGCGGCGCCCTCGACACCGCGGCTGCGAGCAGCGTCCATCAGGCCTCGCCTGACGCGATCAGGCAGTCTCCGAAACACCTTTACACCCTCCAGACGTGGTGCTAGCTATATACTGTACTTACAGGTAAGCTTTCTAACTTTAACATAAATCTTTTAATCTAGGATGACCTTTTATTTTTCCCATTTTGTAGATGAAATCAGAAAGGCTCTGATGTTTATACTTTCAACAGAAGGAGGAGGAAGAAAAAAGCCCTAAGGCTAGCCTCAAGTAATTTTACTGAACAATATAAAAAAAACCCCTTATAATCAATATTAACTGTCCTTTATTTCTGCTAACATTTTTATATTAATCTTGACTGCATATCTAAATCAGATTTCTTCATAAAAGAATACACACGGTGCTCAAGGAACAAGATATTACTTAGTAAAATCTATATCTCTAAGCCTAGTGTMGTTACTGTACCTTGTGTCAAATACGCTGCAGGAAAATTTCACGAGTCTGATATGTATTATAACACTTGATAATTAATTTAAGAATGAAATTGAATTTTTGAAAAACAAAATTCTGAGCTATCTCACGGATGTGTAGTTTTCAAGCAATAGTTTTCTTATTGTTTATACCTTCAGAATTAGAAAACACACATATTTCTTTTAAACTTCACATAGCCCTCCATGAAGTTATCTGGGAAGGTACCTGGCATTATTTAATCATAATATTATTCTAATAATATAGAATTAGAGAACACATATTTTTCTATTTTATATATAGTATAAATACATAATTATATTAGTAATATAATACACAATATATTAATATGAAATAACATTTAATTATAAGTTATTATATTCTCTCAATACATAGACTGTATTATTCTAATAACATTATTCAGTAATATTATTCTTATATACATTGAACATTCCCAACCATGACACAGTGACAGACCTCCAGGGATCCAAACGGGACCCTTACTTSGTTTACAGGTAGAGTTGCGGGCCCACCGAAGACTGTACTCTCCCTGATTACAGGCAGGTAATTAAGCCACATACACCCCTGGGTGTGTAGTGGAAGCACAGGGTTGCTAAGTGCTGCAACGCCAAATGCCCATTAATCTGACCACAMGTGCACCTTTTAGCATTAACAGCACTTCAGACCTCATCAGACGATCCCCTCAGTTAATGGCATTTGTAATTCTGTGCCATTTTGTACTTCACAAGAGAACATACACTACAAAAATAGCTGGTGAGTTGCTAATATTCTCCTGGTCAAGTACAGGGAGATGATTTCACRTGACCAACAACATGGGCTTACCTTGTGCTTTCACCCTATGCTTCCACGGAGCCAAAACCACGTTAGCCAACTCCACCTGCCACTGTCTGCCCCACGCGGGATCTGAAAGGCGCACGGAGGCTTCTGCAGCACGCTGAGAAAAACAGTCCAGCACAAGCGATGGGGCTGGTCCTGGTAGGCAGAAGAGGCTTCCTGGCACTGATASGGAACAGGAGCTGCTGTGCCCAGGGAATACGTAGGTGTTACACACACCACATGGGTATCGGGCTCTTTTTGAGCTTCTTCTCTAAAAGTCATTATATGATAAATGACTCTGTGGCAACTTGTTAAAGATCTGATGTGTGACCGTAGAGCCTGCATTTTAAAGAAATGGATTAGGATGGATTTTAGAAGCAGGTAGGAAATCAGCAGAAACAGGATTTCCCAGAACACCAAGCACGCTCATCCGGTACAGTCAGCCCTGCATTTCGCTACTGGCCACAGCTAACACAAAAGAAATAAGCTGCGACAGGTAACGGGGAGTCTCCTATCCTTCTAAGAGGCCTCTGATTTCAGAGCTAAAGTTCATGACATGTCTTTTCAAATGTCTCTCACAGGYTTGTAGTTAAGCTCATTTCTGTTCACGTGTGGTCCCAAATCATTATAGATCGTTGCCATTCGATGAGAATCTACACGTAACATGAAGGGATTTGGGCTATCTGATGGCAAAGAGCCCATTGATTTTTCAACCTGCTACAACAGCTGCTCTTGAAATTGGAGAGATTCCTTAATGTGTTAAAATGTTTCAACGAAGCTTTACCTGTTCAGTAACAGCTCACATACAGCCTAAGTTATTGAGGAATGAATCAAGTCAATGATTTAATTCAGTGCAGATACCACATTCTTAATATGTTGAAATACTTTGCCAGAAAAGAGATCGGGCAGAGGAGGCTGGCTGAACAGGACGTATCAGCAGCACAACAGCCTTAATTTCACAGGAGGCACTACCAAAAGGAGGCGTTTTGAACATTACAGGACCTCAGGACTAACAAAACTGGATCCAAAGCTTTTGGAAGATTATTGCTCAGACTCACAGAGTCACTGAGGCTGGAAAACTGAAGCTGTTTTGAGCTAAGGGAATAACTCAATTTGYTGGTAGTATGAGAGATCCTTATCTTTCTTATGAGCTTTGAGCAAAGCACAAAACCCTGGTAACTTCTCTTTGGTTTCAAAACAAAATAACTCAAGTGTATCTGAAAAAATTCAGATCTCCTAAATTTATACAGTTAGGTTGCCAAAAGATTACAAATACCTCTTAACACTGGCAGATCTTAAGATACCTTTTCTGTCATTGTAATATGATTTTTCTTTCTCAGTCAAATGAAATTGAGAGCTGGAAAAGAGCAACAGACTCAAAAACAAAACAAAAAAAAAATCCAAACCAACAAACACCAAGAGCTCAATCACCTATCTAACAATTAATTGGCAGAGAGCTGTGTAATGGGTTGGAAAGATGCACACTGTCCCCAAAGCAATAGGGACAATGGCCAAACACCGCAGTGACACATTCTGCACAGTGTCACGGAGCAGCCACAGTGAGCTCACAGTTGTCTATAGTATTTAATACCTCCAAAGTAGCCTATAAAAGGCTTTACAGAAATAACTAAATAAATATTCTGTAAAACATCTGTTCTTATCCTCTCCACTCTGCTTGGGTATTTTCTTTGGATTTCCACTCCTGTCAGTCCTCTGCTTATGAAGTGACACATGCTCTAACACTGCAATTTTAGTTTTACTGTAACTCCACAACTTGGATCCCACTGCATTTCGGAGAAGCCGTGCTTCCTAACCTTCCAGAGAGGGCTGTTCAGGCTGCCTCAGCCAAAGGACGCTTGGGCTGCTCTGAATAGATCAGCAATTCTGAGGCAAACTTGCCTCTACATTTTTGCTGTCTGCCCTGTACTCTGTGGAGAACTAGACAGATAAGGAAGTTAACAGCACATTTGTAAAAATGTRTAACCACATCTTGTTAGGCTCTATATTAAATATATCTCTTAGTACAGCTTCACAATATGTGGTTGCTTTAAGAAGTTCTAGTAAAATCATTACTAGTCATATAAAGTATTACTCTATTTTTCAACTGACGTTATCAGAGTGACATTATTATTACGTTATTCAGTGGCTTTTTTAAAATGAGGGCTCTTCTACCATTTGCACACACATTCACTCAGTAAACAGTGCCAKCCGGGGGCTAAGGAAGTAAAGAAAAGGCTGCTAAGGAAGTTTCCATCGGACAGTATGGTGGATCCCAGCAGGTGTGTCTGAGGATGAAACTCCTGCCAGTCTGGGAGGTGGTCATCCAGCCGCGGGGAGGCCACACTGCCTAACTCACGTGAACAGCCAAGCAAGGACACAAGCTAAGAGACAGGGAGRGCAAAATATCCTGCTGGGTGGGATGCTTCACGAAAGCCACACACCACAACATGGTGGATCCGCCCAAACACGCACACCTCATGGATCTCAAGGGCTGGAAACTCACCCCCAAGAAAGCATTTGGATTTAAAATGCTTCACTGAAAAAGACAGAGCAAACACTGCTGACAGTTTCCAAACAGTTAAAGGAACCAGCTCTTTTGTACTTAAAAAAACATACTAAAAAAAAATCTTTCCTTTCTGTTGGTAGCATTCAAAAATGGCTCTGTATGTGTGCATATTTCCTGCTGAAGTACAGGCGCACAGCTCCACAGAYGCTACTGAAGATCTCTCCTTGGTTTGTATCGATTCATTTTTGAGTGCTGCCAACAATAAAGAACTGAATTTTATTTGCTTTAATTTCAGTAAAAGGAGGCAGCCCAGGATGAACCCAATGAATTTACATTGCATGTAAGATGAACTTCTCAATTTTCTGAACTTCTCCTCACTTTTCAGTTCTCCTCATGCTTCCCTGATCTGCTTTTCATCCTTCCCTCATTATCTGCTGCTATCCGGTATCTCAAGGCTTAACCCAAGGCCCATTTAAGTGTAATGAAAAACTTCATTGACTTCAACAGACTTTGGATCAGGCTTGTAGGGATTAGTCATGATGGATGCTCATCACTTCTGTGAGCTGCTGAATGCCTTCACCTCTCAGTAACGTCAGCAAACCTCACAGGATCAAGCCCATGGCTAACYAGTGGTGCCAGCACTAATGGGAGCCTCACGTGTCTGGCAGTATCCGGGTTTCAGAAGTGGGGGGCTGTTGATCTGGCTGTCAGAGAAGGTTGCACAGTGGAATTTGGAGGTTCCCACATAAAATTACATGGCTTGGGACCTCCTTACGCCTATCTCAAGTTTCCATTCAAGTTACCCTGACAAGCTTTTTTCTCAGTCCTTCTGGGGTCTGGCTAGGAAAAAAGGGGAAAAAAAGAGAGAGAGAGATAAAAACTTAATTCAGGTTCACGTTCCTTTCTGACTGCTCCTACTGTGCACCATAAACTGACATGCTGCTTTTAATTAGCATTTAGTTAACTGCTCATTTTTGTGCAGAAACTCTGTGCTCCAAATTCAGCGAACACAGAGGTGCCTGAGCCGAGGGGAGGGGGAGAGGGATTGGGTGAAATTACTTGAAAATCATTCACTTAGATTCAGAGTGTAATGCAGAACACCAGTTCTTGGGCTCAGTCTGATTTCAAACTGTGCATCTAGCAATAATGAAATTTGAACAGAAAGCTGATTATTACCAATAATTCACCTCAGATAATAAACTTTAAGTCACTATGCATTAAAACATAATGTGATCCTACAGCTATAATGCAAGCACAGCCCAAACCTGAGCACAGCAAATGCTCAAAATCATGAGAAGCAAATAACCTCTTCCATGGCAGAAGTGCTACACCTACACAGAAGTAAACGATTTCATCAGCACTGAACTTGCATGATCATTGCTGCTACCATTTCCATTTGTCCTTCCTTCCTCYGGGTAGGACAGAGACAGCTATCCACCAAATTATAGCTGCTGTTCCTTATTTCAGTAACAACTAATACATGCCCAAGCATTTGAAAATCAAACTGCATTGTCTCAAGACAACATCCACCTCCCATGACTCTGCTCCTTACTCTATCACTATGCAACACCAGATATCTTCTTAGGACAGGAGTTAACTATCAATTTGGAATGAAGAAAATTACCCCTTTTGTTACTACAACTGGAATCTGCATCTGCATGAAAAATGAAAGACAATCTTGTCAAAGAAGGCTGCTAATCAAGATGCTGGTTGAATACATAAATCAGGTAATAGGTCTTTTCTGTAGATGTATATCGCCACATACGCTACCTTGTTAAATGAGCATGGGAAACATATACATCTCCTCAACTAAAGAAAGAAAATGCAGCTCTTGTCTTTTCTTTACGGGGTTGGAGTTTAAAGAAATATTGATGGCTCACCTTATCTGCTGCACCTGGTCAGTGTTCTCCAGAGACTGAACCCTCTGGTGAGTGGGATTGTTTGGAGGCCACTGAGATTTATCCCATATTCTGTCTTTGCCAACACAGAAGGTCTGCCAGCTTTGAAGAAACATTTAAGAAATTCTTCAAGACGGAAACAATACATTCATTTATGCTTTTCAACTATCCGAGTGCTACCTGCATTGAGGCTATTTCTGCAAGTCCAGAAGAGTGGCTTAATTCCTGAGCATATTTTTGGATAGCGTTTACGTGTTTGGATATCTATTTGCTCAGTGAGCAAATATTCCTAAAGAGATACGAGACATGACCCATGGGAACACAATATAGCTAAAGATAGACGACCACTCTTTATAGGGTTACTATAGAAACAGAGATAACAGTTTGGTATCACTGTTGTTATCTTCTCT
This sequence comes from Rhea americana, assembly GCF_003343005.1. Taxonomy (NCBI): domain Eukaryota; kingdom Metazoa; phylum Chordata; class Aves; order Rheiformes; family Rheidae; genus Rhea; species Rhea americana. The sequence continues at coordinate 7,709,748 of NW_028185594.1, forward strand.
AGAGCTGCTGTGGTGAATCCTGAGCCCTGTGCTGACCCCTTCACGCTGAATCTGGTAACCTTCTCACTAGGTACTGCACTGAGACCACAAAAATACTGAATCTGTTGAGCATAACTTGTCACACCTGTAGAAGTGTGGGCAGTAATCATCATTGAATATCTGTTCTCTTTACATCCCTTGGAAAATCATGTCATTTTGGAGTATGAAAAGGTTGGTGGAAAAAATCACTCAGCATTGCCAAAATAGCACTTCACTATCATCAGCTTAATTTGTGTTATTTTCATAAAGAAAACAAATACAAAATAAAAAAAGGGATACACTGTTGCAGAAGAGTAAAAATCATAGTTCAAGATATTAATCACACTAAATCCCGTGAATTTTTGGCAGATAATAAATGGGTGATAGATTGATCTCTAAAATCACATGCATATTACCAGCATAATTCTCACTCTAATGCAGGGTCGTAGGATTTTACGGTCTCATAAGCTTGCAAGGTTTCACCTGGAACATCAAAACAATTGCTAAAAGCGCAATAAATTCTACAGCTAGCCATCTGCTTAGCCTCCTGACCTTCCAGATCTTATAAAAACCCAAGCTCATAATTTTCACTCTATGAATTTGAACACTTTTTTTGGAATACAGTACATTCAGAAGGTTACTTCATCTTCTCCATGTAATAAAAGACACTCATTCAGTTTGATAACATTTTGTGGGAACAGACTTTTTTTCTCGAAAGGGCTCTGAGTGCYATCACTAGCACTAATGGGACTGTGGGGCACTTCCAATCCCTTTATCTGGTTGGAAACATTAATTCTGAGTCATACCCTTGTGTGGGTTCACCTATAAGTCACTACTGGCACTACATCCAGCAACTGCTTTGGAAGAAGCTCAAGTAGCACCAGTGTCTGTTTCCTACATTAATCTCTGATACTGTGAATCTCTTTGCTTTGGTTTTCAGAAAGTCATAAAGGTTTGGTTTCCTATTTCTCTGCTGTGAACTATCATATGTTCTGCTGAAATTAATATTTCTTTTACATCTAGGCAACTAGGAATATAAAAACATCAGTACATAGTAGTATATGGCCAAACACTTATACTGTATGTATCACATTTCTGAAAAGTAGGTTCACAAGTTGCAAGTAAACTATTACAAAAATGCTCCCTTTGACCTTACCAATATGATTAGGAAGGAAAAACTGAAAGAAAACTTATACAAAAGAAAATTCAAAATCACATGTGTACAGAAAATTAACGAGTTTTTGCAGATAACAGTGTTGAAAGAAACACAGCTTGGAGATAACACGAGATAGAAGAATAGATTACCAAGGAAATGTCTTAAAAACGCCCAGAGAGCAAAAGCCAAATCATAGCGAGGGTGTCAAGCCATATTCTTCTAAACAAAACACACTAAAAGATAGGACGTCATTAAGATTAAAACGTATTGGTTCTATGACGATTCTACCAGTGTAGAATATAATACTCCATATCCAGTAACATCCTTCTGCTTCTTTAGCAAGCTTGGAAAAGGACTGCCCTCTCTTCCTCAACTTTATTACAAAAACAAGCACCTATGTTCTTTTACGGTTTAKTGCTCAAAGCACTGGCTGAGATGGACTCAGTCAGATGACTGAATTTTAATCCTTGCTCCAGAAGTGAATCTCTCATTTCTTTTAGTTTCTTCTCCCTGTATATAATAGATAATGACACCATGCACATTTCTCAAAGGTGCATTGAAGAGCCACTAGTTTATATGCATAAATATAGGTACAATGAAAAACTCTTAATTGCTATTCATTCAAAACATATGCTAAAGTTCTTTTATCAACCACTTTTACATTTATCCTCACTAGTGAATAGCTAAAAATTAAAATGTCCACATGCGATTTTAAAATGAATTTGATTTTCAAAACTATGAAAATATCTCTCAGATTAACATTATTATTTCTCTCCTGTCCCAAATCTATTTGGGGTCACATTTTTTCCCCATTTTCCTGATGAAATGAAATCTATGCAGCCTGTCCATACAGCTGTCTCCCTTAATAACCTTTGAGTCCTAAAAAAGGTACAGCCTCTCTCAGGGGTGTGAAATTCCTGCAAATATCGTGAAAACAGTTGACTACTGAAAAGAGATCCAAATTATTGCCTCAGCCGAGGGAGAGATCTTGTCCCATTCTTACGGATAAGCGCCAGTAAATCAGCACATGTGCTCCAAATCAGCCACAGCAATTTGTCCAACCAAATAAACCGGGGATGTCAGAGGGAGATAGGCTTGCTGCTAGAGGCAGATTGTCAAGGAATAATGAGACAACTGAAGGAAACGGGTTGTAACTGGTAGGGGGAACCAGTTTGGGAACATAAGACACAAATCCATAGGAAAAATGGTTTTAGAGCCAGGTTCTGCTCACAAAATAAYTTGTTTCTTAAAAGAACTGATGAAAAGATGAACATAAGTTCATCTCTTCTTTTTTTCTCTTTACGAGCTCCCTTTGAAAATACTTTGAAATAAAAGGTGTGAGTCATAATGTTTCAAAGAAACAACAAGCGAATATCTGTCTTTGTGCCACACTTCTTCTCTAACATGCAGGAAGGACTGACTATGAATCCACTTACAGAAACACGCAGTTAGAAGCCATATCAGGAGAAAAGAGTTTTCACAGAATTATAATACTTGACATATTCAGTGAATTAAGGTAGCCTGCTGTTCAGCCTGTCAGGAAAAAACTTCTTTTCCACTAACAAATCTGTCAATTACAGTAGGCTGGCAGAGTCCGAACACAACCTGTTCTGCAGAGCACGTGCACAYGCTTGCAGGAACCCTTCCAGCGCGGCAGCGGACAGGCGCTGCCAGCAGTGGAGAAGAGCATCTGAAGAGAATCACTAACAATATTTCAGATGAAGAAAGAATGGGTTCAGTTAATACCATTTCCCATTCTCATTGCCGCCTGTGAAACAAAAGATGAATACGTGTAGTATTATTTCCTCTTGTTAGTTGTTGTCATAGGGCTGCGGTACCAGGCCTCCAAGTCTGCCAGACTCAACATAATGCGCTGTCAGATTGTGTGTCCTTTTATTTTTTTATTATTTTAGTTGGAAATTTCACCCCTTCCTAACAGCAAACGCAGCTGAAGACAGAAAAAGACCACTGGCTGAAAAGCTCGGTGAGTTGCAGAGAAACAGCTTAAGGCTGTAAAACTTGCAGCAGGCCAGCCTTACTCTGCATATTTCTTACGCCACCTATCCAAGTCAAAGCTGAAGTGGCCTCAGAGCAGTTAAGTGCACCACGCACCAGGTCCGTACACACGTAGCTCCCGGAGGCCAGCTAAGTCGCCCCGTTCTTTCCTTGTTGCCAAAGGTGCTGCTCTTCTGCAGTCAGACCTGCGTTAGTTAGCTGAGAGTTTAGTCCTTTCTAGCACAATATCCAATATCGCTCTAAAAATTACATTCTTCACTCATTGTTGGATGCTCAAAACAGGTCTATTCTAAGGTTTAATTTCTTCTATATACGGGTTTAAATCTGAAACCTAGGCACAGACCTGTTGGTTGTTTCCTTTCCCTGTATACTGAACAGTCAGCCAGTGCAAGGTCATGGACAAACTCTGTTCTCATCCTTGGAGTAAAACTGTGGCGTGGAAGGAAGAAAGCGTAGCAAAGCACAGCTCAGAACCTACGCTTCAACGTGGACAGCTGTGCAAATATCATACAGAGGTGTCCATGGCAGCACYAAAGGGAAAAATGACCGGCTTAAGTGGGTATAAAAGGAAGCAAATGTCTAAATTACAATGACYCACATTTTTACCTGTTCCACTTTCATCTACTAACCTGTGGAGAATGGGCAATGATACAAAWTTTTTTAAAGGCATGGAAGACATAGGGGTACATCATCTATGCCTTCACAGTAAATAAGTCCAAAATTATCTCTAACATTTCTGAAACAGGAACCTTTAATCAGSACGCTAAGTATCAACCCACATTGGAGCTTCAATCAGTTTTCTASTGCGAAAAAATCTGCTACGACCAACTGGGGCCTGCCTAAGCGAGGGCACGCTATGGGCAGCCTCYGAACGGCCTGCTAAGGAGCCCTTTCCCTGGCACTGTGCGAGTGGCCCATTAGCACAGCGGGGTACAGGGATGAACTTGGTTTAACGTGAGAGTATGCATTCAGTGTTTAATGGGCTCTGACCTAATTTCCTTCAATGTCCCCAACCACTTCTCTTCACAGGCAGGGTCCCTTTCTGTCCCGGAGGACAAATCATACTTTTCTGTGAATATGTCGAGGAGGAGATGTGTACTCACGCAGAAAACACAGAATCTGAATCATTCCTGTTCCTTTCCATTGATATCGGGTTTGTTTAATGGAAAGCGATTTTAAATACAGAGAAAACCACAACTGTTACTCAASCAGAACATAGCTGATTAAATAATACCTTGTTATGCTGTGAATAAATGCCATACTATACTCACACCCTCAAATCAAATCCACAACGTTACATATTTTAAAGTTTACTCCACAAAGGTTTTACTACATTTTCTACCTAATCTGCCTTATTCTTTAATAATTTCAAAAAATATACATTGTAATTCTTCCTCTAATGTAGTCACTGTATTTAACATAATCTTGAGGACATGATTTAACATTAAAGGTTGACTTCTAGAAATCATGTCTCCAAAAGGGAGGAGGAAGTGAGAAGAATGGAATAGACCATGCGACTTGATGTTTGTTGTTGGAAAAAGCCTGTATTATTTATTTAATTTTATCTGATTTTTTTTAATAATTGATAAATTCATAGAAAATCAATATAAAAGGTTTTTAAAACACAGAGTAGACCTGGAATACTGTTACTCACCTACCCATCCCCAAAATTCATATATGTAATTGTTGATTTTCAAAAATGCAAACTACTTAGCAGCCTTAGGGATTCTAAATCAGTTAAGTAGGCTTCTAGTACATTATCCTATGTAGTTCTGGTCTGCCCTCTCCTTCCAACTTTCWCGGCTGAAGACTTGGTTCTGCACAATGCACATACCTTGCAAAGAGGCCAACATTGCAAGAATAATTCTAATAAGATCTCTCCACTCTGAAATAAATCAGAAGAATTCCTTATGCCYGTCTTTGCTCTAAAAGCACAGGCCAAATCCACTATGAAATGGGATATAGTTCTCACTTGACATAACAGATGAGATGATCTGATCCCACAGTCCTAGCAGTCTTCAGGGTGTAGTTTCCTTTTCAGTCACATTACATATGGCAAAACACCAAGTGGGATCCTCATTGCAAACACAGCTCGGGGCAAGACACTGCTGCCCAGCAAGTGACATACTTGGTCTCATGGGTGCACTTAGCAGAGGTATCTGGAAAATGAAAACACTTGGTGTTGTGAAACCACAGCATAGGAAAGGATTAATAAAAAGAAGAGAGTATGGATAAACTGCTATACTAAAGTAATGAACACAATGATGTAAAATATTTGGTTCTATCTGCATTGCTGGACTCAGCACTAGATGAGTACACAGGACTAGAACGATCCTATTAACGCTCATGGAACATCTTTACATCATTTGTAATGACATTAGTCCCAAAGGACAGTACCAACTTGCTTTACATACTGAATCCTTGATCTCTAATCCATCTGTTTTGCTGCAAAAAATGGTAACTTGCACTATCTGCTTCTCTTTCTCTATTAACATTTCAAATAATCCTTGTTCTTTAAGAAAATAAATGTCATAAATGAAAGGGAACTCAAATTTCAAGGCATGACAAGTCAGGAAAAACTACAGATGTGTTAATATCTCTGCAAGGGCACAACTGCAAGAGAAGACCGGTACTACCGTCTCACTGCTAAAACACCAGGCACAAATTGTACTGTTTCTGTGAGGGTGTAGAAATTCCATTCCTACAAGAAAACATGCCAATACTTTCCTAATCTAGTTAATTATTTAAATCATTAATGTAGATAAAATACAGATGGTAATAGGTGCTTAAATGAATAAATTATGGATAGAGAACTGCTGTCATATTACCTCACAGTTTTTTAATTTACTTGCAGGATACAGATCTGTGGCAATACAATTATCATAACATTTCAGTGTTTAATAACACATTCGGTTCGAGATATATGATGCCCCTGGAACATGAACGTATTCACAAGGGAACAGAGGTACCTTTTCATTTGTAGTTTACAAATATTTAAGCTAGAGAGCTAATTTCCTAAAGACATGGTTTAGTAAGCAGAAATCAATTCATGATAGTAGCATGTAAGATATTTAATTTGTGAGATTTGTAAGGAGGAGAAAGACCTCTAATCTGCTTAAATGCTTGGATCTATCAGTCTTTACTCAAAGTCTACGGAAGAAACATGCTCTTTTGGGATGATACGATGGTCTAGTCAGACTCAAGAAGGACACAGCTGAGACAAGCACTGAGAATGTGTGTGATGAGTATCACAACCTTCATCAGACTGGAGATTCACTACCTGGAAGTTATGGCATAGCAAGGAAAAGCTTTCCTGTCACTTCAGAACTCACATAACTACGTCATCTTTGGTAGCTAGCTGTAACTAAAATTTTTATACAGGAACTAATTTTATATTCAGCTGACTATTTTCTTATCTAATTCTCTTTCTTGTAATTGCAAAACATGCTTCCACTGATCATACAATTTTTCACCATCCCAGAAGGAAATTCAATTACAACATTTTTATCATATTTGTCATTACCCAACAGTTCTATAACAACTACAGTGATCTCCATGCTATCAGTAATATTTTTATATTATAAACAATTTTTAATCAGTGCTTGAGGTCTATTAATGAAGTTAAATAGTTAGAAACACTCTCCAATTCCTGAGTCCATGCCTGACTTTCCTTTGCAAACATCATCCTGTTCTGCCCAAACCTTCCTGTTCTCCACTCTGTTGTCTACAGGAAGCTGAAGCACTGAGTATCAGAAAGAGCACATTTCCTGAGAAAATGTTTTTTACAGCCAGTCTGAACTAACAGGGACTGCATCCTTCCTAAATTATATTCCTACTTACATCGTGAAGATCTTACCTAGCGGACGTGCAATTACTATTCTTCCACTTGGTCATCCCTTTGGCAGAGCAGGAGACCTTGCTTTGCTAGCTATTTCCTAATGTCCAGTATCCGGTAACATCCTTTGTTTCACCTTAACCACATGCCTTCCATCCCCGAGTTTCCCAGCACAAAACGCAATACATTCTCATCATTTTCTACTGCAAGCGGGTTACAAATCCCTAGACAAATATCTTATAACATACCTGAAGTCACATTCACTATAGAAGTGGTGATATCCTTTAATATCACACTAAATATTTTCTCTGTTTCGGACGTTTTTCTGCAGCTATACAAATTCCTTGCATTGCAATAACGACCTGGGTTTTTCTGACATGTTTGAGGATACTAGTGTAGTAAGCAAGCTTTCAAAACATGCTTCTAGATATGAAATTCTGTCCTTGATTTCTGTTTTTCTAGAGATCATATGTAAAGGCTGAAGAAACCATTTGATTGCTACTGTGCAATCACAGTCAGGTTAATTACTACCAAAATGCTTGCATTTTGCTTTTGTTGCTATAAAGAAGAGAACAGGTATGCTCTCTCTCTCATTTAAAAATAATTACAGACCATTTTGGAGTGAGTTATTTTATGTGGCCTGTAATTCGGTATTATTGTCCCTGCACTGGAAATCAGAACACAGCGAAAGGTATTCAGTGTGGTGCCTAAGGCAGGACTGAGACACAAACCTGTGCATGTGGAAAGTGGTCACAGTGTTTGCAGACCAGTATACAAGTATTCATTGGAGAGATGTACATATTAAAGTTTATGCTATATCTAGACTTTGAGTGTCGGATTCTCAAAAAATAAATAAATAAAATGGAAGAATTATTTGAGGTACATAGTCAAAAATAACACTAAAACAGGACTTTACTAGCAGGTATCAGGCTGGTGATCCTGTAACTCCTTCTACAGCCCACAGTAGTGCCAACTTTTTCTTACTACAGTCCATAGAACATGACTATTTTAGCTGGAGGAAAACTCACAATGCCATAGCTATAGAATTAAGTTTCAGCTTCAGTTATAAGTTCTCTTTCAAATGTTCATAGCTTTCTCATGCAGACTCCTCTTGGCCTAAATATTTCATGTTTTGAGTTTGTTTAGAGATGAGTCATTTCTCAAAATTTAGCACAGTATTTGCAGCTTTTAATGAGTCTTACAGGTCAGGAAAACAAACACACCTTTTTCTAAGAGGTCCTTACTAGAAATTGTGTAAGTGAGTAACTAAGGCAAGAAAAGTTTGGTATCAATCTGATCTGAAGCTGAAGTCCTATCTGAAGAAATTCTGCCCTTGATTTCTGTTTCAAGCAATCATATTCTCTTAGATTCTAAATTATTTCTTTTTCTCCTTCTGAATGTAAACTTTAAAATACCAGTGCTACATTTTGCTTGGGAATGGACAATAATGAACTGAAATTGCAAAAAAAAAAAAAAAAAAAAAAAATCAAATCAAAGTAGGAGGTTTAGATTCTAACAAACCAAGAATCTCTCTCACTTCAAAGGTAGCCCCACAGGAAAGGTGGAGTTGTAGCCCAAAGCCTTTTAATGGACCTTTAATTTAGCAGGGTGTAAAGTGGCCTTACTGACATTACATATATTCACAGTGTTACAGCATTTATTTTAGATCAATGCTCCTTGCAAGACATTCATTTTCTTCCAGATGGAAACTGATTGTAATGTACTCAAAACGTTGTGCATTTTCGTTTTGTGCCTCCCAATTCCCATGGAAAATGCCCAAGGCCAGGGTTTTTTGATTTTCCTTTTTTCCCTTTTTACTTCTTTATGGCCTCCTAGAAGTGTGCTGGATGGGAAAACCTTTCTGTCACTGTCAGAGGCAGGGGGTAATTAATTAGTGCTTATCACTTGCTGCTGCCAGGACACTGAGTGAGGTGATGGATTATTCTCAGTATCTTGTATCCCAGATGTACCCATTTAAACAGCCAGCTTTTCCAGAGCAGACATAAAGACTTTGAGGATGGGTAGTAACTGGTTTGCACTGCTCTGGAAGGAGGGTGACGTAATATTGCAAATAGAAAAACCTTTCTTCAGTGGCAAAAGACCCAATTTGTTCCTTCCCAGCAACTGGAGCAACTTGGTGCAGCTTTCCAAATGTATGTCATTGCCACTGAAAATTGGTGACTTTAAATGAATCTTCGCTTTTCTCAGCAAAAGGCATGGCAAATCGCCTGAAAGTAATTTTGGGTCAGGTATGTACCTTTTTGGTTTAAAGTTACAATTAGTTTTTCCAGCTTCCACAGACTATCACACAGCCTTTGCTCATTTTAAAGAGAATCTGCATGTACATTAATATATGTGGGAAGGGATGTGATAGAGCAATCAGCTAAACATTTCAGACCAGGTTCCTTTTATCTAAATTCCTTCTTAATACTTCTACTATGCTTTGCCAGATCAGATTGTCAGCTTCTACATTTTATAGAGCTCGGTCAACCTTCTAATTGTCTAACCTTTCAGAAAGCCACGTTCTCCACATGCTAAAATTGAATATAATTTCACTTTATTCAGTATTAATAAACTGTAAACAAAATCATTGTCTCTTCTTGGCAAAGTGCCTGAATTAAATAGGTCTCTTGATGTATCTTCTGTCTCTAATACAGAGCTATTTAAAAGCAATATGCTGAGTGTACTGATGATAAAAAGACCACTCTTTTTCATTCACTTATTTGTTTTAAGCTCCATATATTCCCAACGAATATTTTCCTTAGCATAAGCAGTTGCCAATACATGAGCCTTTGTATCTACAGTAAATAAATTACTATCTAGCTTTACAAAGAAACCACTATTTTCCTAAGCAAGATTGTCAACTTTCTCTTTAGATGTTAGAATTCCGGGATAAATATTTATGAGGGCAACGCTTATCTCCAAATTCTAGTAAAAAATATCCAGTGGACAGCTGATGCAATACAAGCTTTCTCCCTGCATTGCTTCTACAGGCCTCATCACCTCTGGGAAGAAGAAATTATTACTTACATAGCTACCCAGGAGAATATATATTTTTTAAGTCAACAGATGTTAGCTAGAAATCTCCAAGGAAATTAATATGAACTCTTTGTATTAATTTAATCTTCACCAGAAAAACAGACAAAAGTAGTCTGTAACTATTATTATTTTACAGTTAGACCATCTGTAATCAATGATTAAGTTTATTTATTTCAGGTCTGCAGTCAATGGACAGATTTAAATACAATCAAGTACTGAACCTAACATATAGTGGGTAGTTCAACTTGAACTCTGAATCTTTGTTGACAGTTTTTCAGTTTGACCTAACCAACGCTATTTCTATTTTGAAACTTAATAATTACATTTCTTTAAGAACAAAAATGTTCAGGATTAAAAAAAATCCCACTCTGATCTACTGAAAATATTATACCATAATTACTTGAGACGATCATTATTGTATGTATGCACGTGTATATCTAGTTGGYTTAAACCAAAGAGTCAACTTACTATCAGATTTTCTACTGAAATTAGAAGAGGCATATTTATATTTAAGGGTAGAAATTCCTGCTTAAATCAAATACACACTCCACAGATCTAAACTTTGCTTGCTGAGGAAATTATCAGAGACGAGGTATAGCGCCAGCCAGGATCCCCCCGTAACCGAGACTCCCTGTGAGGCTGGGGTYGCAGCTTGGTGCTGGGCGCCCACTGACTTCCGTGACCAGGCTGAAGGCCACCACCGGCACGTCCAGGGAGGAGCCGAGTAACCAACCGCAGGGATTCGGTCTGAGGCCCGGGGCAGCCCCTCTCCCACCCGCTCACGGCTGTGAATCTGCCATCACGTGTTCAACAGAGATGGCGAGGAAAAGCACCAAGCTTGCGTCTTCCTGTATCAGCAACGCAGACAAGGAAAGGACCAGGAAAATTACGTGGTACCAGCAGCCAGAAAATGTTCTGTCTAAAGAGTAACAGGTGCCTCCTTTCTCTTTGAAGCAGTTGATTTTTCAACCCTTCCCAGTCTTACATGACCCTACTAACATCCCCCCTCGCCTCCAGCACCCTCCAATCTCTGGTCCAACACGGTAAAGTCTAGAGATCAAAAACGTAATTTCAACCCTCTTCAGGWGAGAGACTTGAAATTTATTCCAAAGCTTCGCTTACCCAAAGCTGTGTGTGCTGGGGGGGAGCAGCTCCCACAGCGGCCGGCCGGCCCGCCGCGCCGCGCGGAGCCCGCGCAGGCCGCTCTCGCCCTCGCCGACACGGCCCCCCGCGGCTCGCGAGCRAAGGCTCCTTCGCACCTCCGCGCAATGGAAGTCCACACAAATACCGGTGTCGCGAACGTACCCCGAAGCCGGGGTAACAGCTCTCCTGGTTCCCAGCTGTTTCCTTCGTTGCCTGGTAAAACGTATGTTAATGTAAACTTTCGCCAAATGCCCGGGATTGTTTGCAGTGCTCCAGCTGCAACCGGGCCAATTTCCGCGCTAGGTTTCGGCGGCTCCGGAAACAACTACACGGGCGGCCCGTCACCACGTAAATCTCGTGCAGCAGCTGAGCTGCTAGTTTACTCGCATAAGCAAACATTTTCTGGAAGAAGCAAAAAATTAAGATAAGCGAGATACTTAAGATCCATTTTTGGCGATACTTCAGGATGGCGTTAGTGGAGGAACTGCAGGGGACCCTGGCGTCAAAGGAATCCTTAGGGGAAGCGCATCACGCAGAGCATCTTCTGTTCGCTTCCTCAGTGTTCACAGATCAAGACAAGTTAAACCTACATTTCCATCTAAATCATACTCCTGCAAATAGGGTCTCAAGTGATATCCTCACTTTGCAAAGGCGACCACAAAATTACTGATTGTCCTAATAGAGCCGGACCAGGCCGTGCATGACATGAACAACATAGCCTGCAATCAATGAACAGTTTCCGTGCAAGACAACGAGAATAAAAAATAGTATAAACTGATATCACTGATTTGTGCACAGGTTTTAATGCACTGCACAGTAGGAAAAGATACGTAGCAATGAATCGTCTACATTACAAAACTGAAGGTGGAGGGAAAAAAGGAGCGAGAAGGCATGATAGGACTAGTCCAGCCTGCTGGATTTCTCTCTCACGAGCAGCCTTGGACCAGAATAAATACCATCCATGTGCCAAAGGCAGCCTGACGCAGAGGGCAGGCAATTATTTCTCCTACAACAGCTTTTGCCACCTCTTCTCTACCCTACTGCCTCTTCTGCAGTGGGACACTTGTGTTTCTCTGAAACATGCAAATAGGGAAAACACCTCCTGCTTTCTTTTTCCCCTAGGTTGCCATCAGTTTTATGAGCTGGTATTTAAACTACGCTACAGGCYGGCCTTGGCTGGCAGAACAGCTGTACAGAGAAGGGTAAGGATCAACATGCAGAAATGGGACTTTAAACTTGTGTAAGTGTTCAAATGATGAGAGGATGCGAGCAAGCACAATAATCAATTTAAATCTGTGAGTAAATGGAAAAGGAGAAAAACATTAACTGTGGTGACAAACTGCCAAAAAGGCTGACAGCCACTAAAATGGATGTTGATGTAGGAAGTCTYTCTTTCCTGACTATTCATTTTTCCTTAGATTCACTTCGCATCTCCTCTTTACCTTTTCATCTCATTTTCAAATCACATTTTAAAATTCTCATGGAAAAAATACCTCAATATATTGAACATAGTGATTTAAAAACTTATTTGATGTTTTGGACAATTATGGTGTAGAGTCTCTGTAGAAGTAAAGAATAGCAGAGAAACAGAATTCCTGTGTATACCAGAACCACGACATTTTCTCTAACAAATAAGACAATTGAAAACCAAAGCTGTTCACTGTTGTTGCAAATTCTGCTTTTATCTATTGACTAAAAACACACAAAGCATCTGTTTGACTTCTACAGAAATATGCTGTGCTATGACTGGCACTGCCTGGTGTTGTACACTTTAACTGACATCTGTACAAAAAGAAAAGCTCTGTAGGTATAACAGGCTTTCATTTCAGTGTGGGCAAAACAAGGTACTCCTACATGCCCCAGGCCTGCAACTTGCTCTGTGGAGGTGACTTCTCATTACCGATACAGGTTACACAGCTCTACCTGTGGGACCAGCTTTGAAAACTAGTATGTGTACTTGTGCTGTGTCCTGGGAATGAATGTTCCCACCTCTCACTCCAGACTGGAATGTTTCTGCAGATACTACTCAGTAAAATGCTCTGGGGCATTTTATCTTTTCTTCAGAAAAGGACAATATTCAATCCTCTGTTTGTTGCTCAGTGCTGAATTATTTAGGGCAAATTTCTCTATAGACCTGCAGACCCCTCATACAAGAATAGCACTATAAAAGCTACTGCATTGCTTTAAAGTAAAACTTTTACTTCAACATATTATGCAGAGACTGGAGTACTTAATCCCTCCTTTTCAGGAATACTCCTCTGCCAAAAGTTGCTGAATTAGAAAGGGCTTCGATCATGTTGATATCCTGCCAACAGGAAAAATTAAATTTCACCCAGTTAAATCAGCCTTCTTGAGTCAAGGGCTATTTAACAATGTTTTTGAAAAGGCTGGTTTCACCACCACGGTTGAATGCAACAGCTTATCTCTGATGCAGTTACCACAYTCTTAATATTGACTTAATCGCTGAGCACAGAGATTAAGAAATGGATACTATTAAACAATCAACCCATAAAGAAATCCACRAAAATGGTGCAGGAAATTCATTACAAAATCCCCCCTCCTTTTTATTTCTTTATTTATTTTTTAAAACCTTTCATCCTGAGGGCTAACTCTGCTTGAATGGCATATTCATCTTCCCCTAGAAGCTACAGATCTCAGAAGAACTGATTTGAAAACAAGCAGTTTTACATTGTGGCACATAGAAAACGGGGTGATTTTGCATGTTCAGATTCCTCTTTTCAAGTACAATATACATTTTGCTCAAAATTCTAAAGACTTTTTTTGAAACCTTGACCTGAGCTTTTATTCCACATGCAGCAGCATAAGTGGAAAGAATCCAAGAGACTTTGAAGCAAATTCAGAGGGTGCATCTTTACTATGTTGAGAGGAGATAAAATATTTGGTAGCTGTTTTGAATTTACCTTCATCACAGATTATCAATAGCAGAAGGTTAGATGGTTGGTATTAAGTTATTGCCTACATGGAGCGAGGAAGCAGTCTTTAATTGTCTTTTCCATATAATCATGAGCCAGACTTTGAAGTTCAGAGTGAAGCAGTGAATTCCCTATACCTTACCCACTTCCAAGATATAACAACTGACTATTCCATTACTGCAAGCAGCTGGGGACAACATACTAGCAAGCTCCAAGTAATATTTGAAGATTTGTTCTCTTGCAGGTTTTGACACTCTCAAGCCGAATCTCAAAAACAGWAAGCCATACTCTAACTCAGTTCAAATACATTTGTTTCACCTTCTGTGTTGAACTTGGTATTTGTGCTCTCTGGGACAGGGTCCACAATAAAATATTACAATTAGCAGAACTAATAATTTAACTGAACATGAGACTAGTCATGGCTTCTCTCAGAACAGACTTCTCCCAGTACATACCATCAATTCAATCTGAATTTAAGCATTATTTACTCTCAGATAAGCATTTCTAAAGATGTAAATCCTTCTCTCTAGATTATGCAGCACTGAAATCATAGCATCCTTTACCAAACAGAATGGAAAAAAGGAGTGAGATTTTGCTGAAAATACTGAGATAATGATGAAGTGTAGGAAAAAAGTTTTCTTCCACTAATACCCACAGTATAGATTTTAAAGAACTCTGTGTTATCCTCACAGAAAAAGCTAAGCCTTCATACTGCTCTAGCTCAGAAATGAGTATTTCATTAAAATAATATGCAAATGTTGATGGAGTTGCTTAGTATTCAGCTACTTTACCAAAATGGCTTGTATACAACACAAGCATGCAAATACTCACATGATAAACCATTCCAAGAAAGTACCTCCTTTAAAACAGAATATGCTAAAAGCGCKTATTCATTTAAGTAACCTTAGAGTTTAAGGCTATGAATTATGGAATGGTTTTCAGAAGTATGCCATAACTGCAGACATATTTTACAATCACAGTATCTGACACAACAACTCAGACACCAGAACATTAGTACAATGCAGACCTCTTTATCAGAGCATTAATATTCGATCGAGAAGCAGACAAAGAAATCACTGACAAAATTTACAAGAAAGTGCAAATGAGAGGGGAAAAACAAATCTTAAGAAGTGTGCTTTACTTGTATTAGAAAAAATTAAGAATTTTTGTGAAAGCAGCAGGTGACTGGTACAGTAGGGTGGGAGGGAAAAATCAAGAAGAACATCTCCACTTCTATTGAAAACCTTCAGAATATTTCAAAAACTAGAGCTGGTTAGAGATCTTTACCATATTTATGCACTGAACAGTTCCTAACAGTGTAACGGAGCCAAAGACAGAAGCCTTAGCGCTGGAGTTATGAGCGAGGATATTTCCAGCTAATAATCCTACTGGAAACCTACCAAACCCCTTATCAAATGCCCTTCTTGAAGGTTRTAAACAATGTATGACTCTCATCAGTGGAAACTGAAACCTTTMTCCCTCAGAAAAGCCTTGTAATACGACCAAATCAAGCTCCAGCAGTTAATTTTGGTCACTAACGCAGCTAGCACGGGCGCYGCACCTCCCCTAACGAAGGTGACAGGGAACTCCTCACCACATCTGACACTCTTGAGGCCTTTTAACTCAGCGAAGCTGCTTAATGACTCATGGCTCACAGCAGCAACCAGACTCCATGGGACAGTGGGCATCAGCCCTGGTCTATGCAAGAGCTGCCTGCTGTTTCAGTGATTTTTATTACTAATTGTGGATTTGCCACTCAAACTAAAGGATCTTGCTACTGTGAGGAACATTTTGTCTCTCTTTTCTTTCTTAAACAAATACCCATTGCCACCACTTTTCTTGATATTAGGTTCATTTAATGCAAGTTGCTCAGTTTTTTGTTCTAAACTGTGTGACTGTTTGAGGCTTAAAATGGAAGAGTAAGACTGAGTGGTCAACAGTGTTATCAGTGTGTTGAGAATACCTCAGTCCTTCTACTTTTTAAGCTTCAGAAATAGTCTTTACCAAATGACGGTGACTGTCTGAGCTCACATCTCCAGCATCTGTGTGGCTATCTGATCATTCAGGAGATGGCCTGCTAGAGCTCAGAGCCTTCCGCATCTGGCAAGTGAGATGGTTGTGCACTAACATGCATACTATGAAAGGCTTCATTTAGTTCTCTGGTTGAAAGGGTGCTCAGGATACGCACTACTACTGCCTTGCTGTTGAATATCTCAATCAGGTGTGAGGACATCACAACGGCACCCTGTCCTCTGTGCTGTCAGGTAGCTTCTGGTAGGCAATGGCTAGCAGAAAACACAAATATCACAACTCCAGCTRGATACAAGACCACTTCTGTTTTKTTGTTGTTGTTGTTGTTTTGTTTGTTTTTTTAATCTAATTTCAGCTCTAGTTGAACAGCAGAGCATCTCCTGTCATCAAGATACACATTTCCAGTTGTAAACACAGAACTTTTTGCCAAAGAATCTGAAATGTGGCTCCTACACTCCATGCCTACCCCCGAGCATCACCTTTTTGCTTACTGAATCTCTCAAATCTCTAGAGTTGCAGAAGCTGCTTCTTAAAAATGTAATCCCTTTACAGGGCACCAAGCCAGCCTCTAAATTACTACGCTGAGTAGCTGATGAAATATGTAACAAATAAGCCTAATCTAATCTTTTCATCATAGAAATCTAGGTGTTTGGTCAGTGCTTTCTCGAGCAAGATGGTCTTTTTCTATCTTTAAAATTGCTGTTGAATGTTCTCATTGGTTCATAGCCAACTCTTTTATAGTAGGGAAATCTGTTACTCCTTCAGCTTTGGCAGCCAAMAGCAGTCCTGCTCGCTGCGTGCTCGTGCCCGTACTCATTGCCAGCAGCCCCTCAGTCCTGCACCTAAGCTTTTACCCAGGAGTACACTGTCCTGCCTTGCTTTCCCTCCTTTTCAGGGAAGGAGGCAAAAATGATGCTTTGATGATGCAAAAAAGARGCAGCTAAATCTTCACACCACATCCATAACCCAGTCACATGCTCAAATCCTCCAATATCTGCTATTTCTTCTCTATGAAGCATAAATAAAAAATAAATAGAGCCTTACAGGAAAAAAAAACACAAAAAACTATAAAACCAGACAATTTTTTCTTTTTGAAAGACAGATCATGATGACTGTAGAGACAGATCACATATCTATGGGGTTAAAATGTAGAATCACTTAGAAAGGTAAAAATAGCCATGCTAGCTCAGCTCTGAGAATCTTTTTTTAATGAATGACTAAATAATAGGTATCTAGGAAAAAAGTCAAATAAGTGATACTTCCCCTCTTCCAGCATTTGGAGATACATAACAGGCATCACCTGAGCCAGATGCAGTGTCTTTGTATTAAAGAACCACATCCATGCATTTGCTCTATCAATCAATGAACGGAGGGAAATTTTTAGCAGCCACTGCATCGTGGGGCAAAGAATTCCCCAGTTAGTTTCATGCTGAAAAATTCCCAACTCGCTCTAAACACAACAAAATAAGCGCCAGCAATCTTGTAGCTAAATACTGATTCCAATCACAGACAATAAATAACAGTGAAAGAGGCACTAAGATGCTATCTATTAAACACAAGAAAATAAAAAGTGAAATAAAATGTATATTGATAGCAATCAGCTATCTATGAGGATGGGCACATATTAACGGAATCTGAAAATGTGTTCTCTGATAAATAAATTGAATTAATAATGAAACATGCTAAGGAAGAGCCTGCACTACACAGCCAGTGAGAATTTGGCACAGGACTTCAGCAGAAATCACAGAAGAATTCAGACACATGAACATGTGTAGTATCCATAGAGCAGTGCATTCATCTTTCAGCTTTCCTCCAAGGAGCACTTTCTGTACAGGTCAGAAATACAGTCATTTTCAAAAATCCCTTTACAACTCRATATAAACAAGCAAACTTTCAGTACTAATAGCTCAGCCCATATTTCCAGAAATCTCCTGTGTTGAGTATACTATTTAACAAATCTGACAGCTCCCAGAAAAMGTTTCGCTTTTCTCTATTTACCCCTCTTAAATGATTTGAGTTYGGAGCATTTTAATATTTGTTAAATATTAAAGAGGAGCTATTAGGGGTTAACTGAGACATCACTCACAAGTTGTTCTGATAACCTAATCTCAGGAGAGTGTAACGGATGATCCGTGGGCACAGGACATAGGCAAACAAGCCCTGGGACCGTGCCATGGTCTCCTCCCTGGTCACAGGGTGAGCAGCCCTCCCGCTGCCCGCCAGTCTCTTACTCCACAGCATCTCACAGGCTCAGATATTTTTCAGGCTACCAGGCACCTCTGCAATCCCCTGCTCTAGTTCACCTGATGTCAACAGATTAATGCCAATGAGTCTCATCCAGCAGTTATGCTATGACTCTAAAGTTGCCTGGTGTTTGACGATGGCTTAATAATTAACTCCATGAGCTCACAGTAAGGCATACCTTATAAAACCATATGGGCTGACACTGTCCTGTTCTTATCYCTGCAGGTGGTTTCTTATGTTGGCTGAAATTCAATTCAATATTAAACTTTACCCCAARATTTTTTTTCCATACTAAATAATTGTGGTTTCAATCAAACAACTGTTCCTTTATAGCTCTTGAGATATTCTAATTATTTTCATCACAGAGGAGAGTAGCAACCTAGGTTAGCTTGGAAGTCAAAAGCAGAATGACAACTGCCTCCAGCATCTCGAGAGATGCGACACATCTAGCAGCAGGGAACGCTGGCCAAGGTAGCTCTGGCTCCTCTACTGGTGTCCATGGGGATAGATAAAGGCAGAAATCAGGATCCACRGACTCATCAGAAAACACTGAATGACTTAGATCCGAGAAAGCAGTAGAAGGAGAGCGTCCCAAAAGTTTAAGGGAAGTAARTGTAAAGGTCTGTTGAAGCTCCAGAGCTAACTCAATCTTTCAAATGAAAAAGACCACCCTAAAATGCTTGAGWAAATATCCAAGTACTAGTCCTGAAGCGACACGTTACTAAAACTGTGTGTGAGACTTTGCGTTTTTTCACAGTCAGTCTCATGCTGCTGCTCCCAACAGCGTTCCTACAGTGGAAGGCATAGAGTGAAGAGTTAAAGCCTGAAGCAACATTTCATATTTCTGTATAATTAATTGCTCTAAACACCGAGAGTTTGGTTGCTTTTAAAATTTTGTCCCCTAGTTTAGAACCACATTATGACTATTTATTTCAGTGTTCTTTTGCATTTTTTTCTTTTAATATGACATGTAAAACAGAGGTTTTGAGCATGAATTATTTAGCTCTCTACAGAAAATGCACTTTAAAATCATCTTCTTGGGGACACTGAATGCATTTATTATCTCGGAAAATTCAGATTCAGCATCTGTTATCCTGTATGTTTTACTGTCTAATGATGAGGGTGCCTGTGGGATTTGTTTRCAGCGGGGCTTTCTGAATTTTTGTTTGTTTGCTTCCCTTGGAAGGAAAATAGGAAGTTGAAGAACAATATTAATATTTGAATGGAACAACTTTGGAGAGKTTTTTTTATTATTACAACTTACTGATTAATTCAGGCGGTTTTCAAATTGCCCTCCTTAAGAGGACTGCAGTATTACAGAATAAAAATTAAGGAAGCACAGAAAAAGATGAATGAAGGTAAAAATATATTTTATTTTTGATTCTCTCAGCTGCCTATAATCTCATTTTATAGGTTAACTGGTTTGGGATAGAACTACTAGCACATTTCCTGAAACATCTTATCTTTCTAGTTTTTGCCTAGGAAAATATATATGAATCCACAGAAGAAATAGGTTGAGGCTGTACTTCACAGGAATGAAATGCTAATTTCTAAAATAAATATGACACTTCTGCAAAGCAGAGAAATCTTTTTTTTTGTTTGTACTCCCTCCTCTAAAGCCAAGATGCATCCGAGTTGCTTCTGGAAAGGGCCAGCCGGGCGCGGTGGGACACCACGCTCCCGAGGGGCCCGCAGTCCCGCGCCGCGCTGTGGCAGTTAGTCGCACCGTAACCGAATTTCCGGGCCTGCCTGCTGCTTTCAAGCCCCTGCGGGTACCGGGGAAGTAAATCRGAGCGGGGAGCACAGAGACGAGCGGCGGGCCGCGCGGCCCCCTCTGCGCGTCCGCGGCCTGCGCGGGGGAAGCACGTTTCGCGGGGCGAGGGACCCCGCCGGAGCGCCCCGCCGGAGCCCGAGCTGCCGCGCTGCGTCGCCTCACGGGGCCCAGCCCGGCGGTAGCGTCGCTCCGCCTGCCCCGCGCTCAAACACGGGCCTGGCTGCCCGAAACGCGGGGCTGGAGGAGCGCGGAGAAGATGAAGCGGCTGCTCGGTGAGGCTGCCGGTGCCGCGCGGSCACGGGGAGGCCGGGCCCCTCCGCCCGCGAGCCGCGGCCCCGGCACRCGTGCGCACAGCCCAAGCCCTTCTTCACTCGRTGGGCGTCTTGCCACACAYGGATTTCTRAAAGAATCACAAAAARAATAGAAAAGAACAAAYAAAAAAAAATTAAGAAATGAGGATTTTAAATGAGTCTGAAAGGACTCCTGAAATAGCTCTTATTTTTTTCATTCTGTGCTTTCAAAGACCTTGCAATTTTCTGTTTTTAAAAGTATCTTCTCAGTATAGATTTTCTGAGGATTATAACAAATTCTCACTGATTCTTGAAATGAACTCCTTCCTCTTACTACAAAGGGGTTTGGTTGATCATTTGCTCAACTGCAACTCAGGCTACTMATCATCAGGCAAACAACACACAGCACAACATAAAAAGCCCAGAGGAATCAGTGAGATGTCTGTCGGACACCCGACACGTGCAGCCACCAGCTCCACCTGGATCCCAGCACAAACGCTTTGGAGTCCACCTTTGAAATCTGCCCAGGACGCGAAGGTCAGCTGCAGGCGTTTCACCCTCGATCGGGCTTCTGGCAACCACCCTCCCGCTCTCGCTATTTGTGAMGCTTGGGCTGGGGTCACCGAAATGCGGGAAGATGACAGGCTTTACATGGACATTTGCCAGTTTATTGCTCTGCTTCAGAAACTGCTTCTAATAGGTACGACATTTCCGTCAGGCAATCAAGTTGTTTGATTAGTAACCAGGCACAAGGACATGACTAGGAGGGTCCAGAAAGAAAACAGYTGAAAAGCAACTGTAGAGTGGAGAAACGCAGGCTGTAGCGTATCGTGGCGAAGGCTGCACCAAGGCTACTTTTCTTTGGCACTTACTGCAGCCACAGACTGCAAATCCCAATAAATTTGACCCGGAGTAAAGAAAAAGAAATGAGGCTTGCTCCCTCCTTGGTTTGCCAACTCTGCTAAATATAAACCTACAGCAGTTCTCCTAGTTAAACAGCACAAGACAGACTTTTTCTTTATCCATTAACCTTATCTGTTTCTTGGCAAGCCTACTTGAAAGGAGGAAGGCAGTACGCACACATGTGGGTATTTATGACAAGACTGCATTTACTGCTGCAAATGCTTGTTACACACCGCTTGGGAGCAGTTTTCTGATTTACTGAAACCAAAAGATGGGTTAGGCTTTTGGGAAATACTCCACTCACACAACGCACACGAGGCCCCCTCCGTGCCAGCGCAGCGCCTTCTGCTTCGGCAGTGGCTGAGGTGGGCGCTGTACGGATTACGAGATATCATTTTTCCAGCATGTTTTGAACTGGGAATTTTACCCAAAATAAACAGGGAATTGGCTGATGGGACATAGCAGAACTGTGCTGCAGGCTTTGCAGAGGCAGATGTGTGCTTCTCATAGAGGAAGGAAGCAACATTTGCTTTTCTCTGGCCCGCTCTGCCGGCGCCAGGCTAGCAGCAGCACTGCGGCAGCAGCAGCACCCCAGGTGGCCCTGGCACCTCCTTGAACCCGTGTCCCAAAACACCTGCCTAGCAGGGGGACACTGGCACCCATAGGAAGCCCCACTGGCTTCATGCATCATCTTTCAATTGGTTTTTGTTTTTCCGAACCATACCGGACACCTTTCAGTAGTGTTTATTTGGAGATTCCCTCACTAATTCCTACAGCATTCCTGCAAATTGAGCCAAACATGGGAAAAAACATTCAGCCGACTATGGCCAAATGGAGACTCTGAGGCAGAGGAGAGCCTGATGGGTGCTGGGGCCGGGGCAGCCACCCTCCCTTCTCCCTGCCGCAGCAACTTCGGAGAAAATGGCAAGATCCTGAAATCCAACCACGACAAAAATCCGCAGACAGAGAAAGTTTAATGAAGCTCTGTAGGCTACAGTTGCTAGGGAAACCACTTCTCTGTAGCCATATGGGCAGAAAATCTATTTTCTTTGTTCTCTWTGGAAAAAGAATTATTTTGGTGAAGACAGAAACACCTCCTCCTTACTCCCTCCCAAAGTTACAGAGCAAAATATTCACATAAATACACTTAATCACATATGGGGGGAGGAAAAAAMCCCATTTGAACTCTGTTACAAAACAGAGCTGGAGTACTCCAGAGYGCTGGAGTAAGCTTTGGCCGCTTGKTGCCCGCCACTGCGGCCCTGGTGCTGGAGCAGCGGGTTGCCCCGGGGTGCGGCGAGGCTTGGAATATTTACTTCATTCCCTAATATGAACAACTGGTTGACAAACTTCGGAAAAGAAATAATCTGCAAAGATGGAAAGGACACAAATAATCTGCTTTGCTCTGACTGTGACTAATTAGTCCCGCTCTTCAGCAATAGATCGCCCACATTTCAGCTATTTGCTTTCCTCTTACAGGAATATGAATAGGAATATTAAAGACAGCAAACCAGATAGGGTCTCCTCATTATAAATAATACATATTTACSTGCTGTAAATGGTGTTATATAGATGTTCTCCAAAAATAGGTTTAATTTGAATATATGCACAGGCATAACTCACATGTTCTAAATCAGAGTCACTACACTGATTCCGTAGAGTTACCGATTTACTTCACCTAAGATCTGGCAAATGGAAAGTCTAAGGAGAAAACAAATGCAGCCTCTGCCCCCGCTCCATTGCGGCTGCTTTGTCTGCCCTGGTGCCAGGCAGGTGATAAATGAAATCTTAGCAGTCTCATAAACACGGTGACTCTGGGATTTACTGCACTGGTAACATAACGGGGCAGTCTCTTCTGCTCAAATAGTTTTTGGTGTACTAGTGAGAAGTTTTCTGAGGAAGTGATAAACATACGCGAGTACCAGGAGGTAGGGATTTGTTCTAGTCACATTTGTAAATGTTTGCAGGAATAAAACAGTTGGTGTCAAGGCTTGCAACCAAAATGAAGGCGCATGCCCTCTTCTTACGGCCACGCTGATATTTAATCTGAACCTCACATAAAGTGGATCGAACGCCGCAGGCYGCGGGCTGTGCCTGGGTGCTCCGAGCACTAAACAGCCGTGCACGGCCAGCTCTTACAATCCACAGGCAGGGAAGTTTTGCTCTTAGTCTATCGTTTCAGACCTCTTTAGGGGCAAAAAAGGAGCCTATATTTAATCAAGAAAAGACTCTACATAGAAAATTCCAAGTTTGAAAATTCAGTCCTTTTTAACATGCTTTTTTTCTCCTTTTCTTTTTTTTAAAAAACCTATCATCTTCTGCTTATCTTAATATTTCTGAGAAGCCCCTGTCTTGGGCACTTGCCTGTGGCCTGCATCGCAGTAGGTGARCAGCTCACAGCCTCCCTCAGCACCTGGCAGCTGCTATCACCTATTACGCGCTCAGCACTGATGTGCGCAGAGGCTAAACGACACTCCTGAGATCACATGCAAACTTGACCCACCTCCCCTACCTTCTTCACAAGGACCTTAATGATTGTGCAGACAGATTAGCATAATGAAAATAAGAATATTTTAATTGGATTTTAAAATTAAGGCTGTGCAGCTTCTCAGAAAGCTAGCAGGGTTCACACTCCCGTTGTTAAAAGCACCATATGAGAGGAAAACACGGAGAGCATCCCTATCTCAAAGTTCCCTGGTTACAGATTTCGCCGTGAAATTGAAAGAAGAATGAGAACAAGGATCAGGCARCAGCAGAGGCAGAAGCTCGTATGCAAGTTTATTAATGAGTGTGATCCCAAACCTCCCTGCTATGTGCTATGCCAGCCCAGTAGGTTTCAAATGAAACCTTTCCACCTACTTTGCTGTCTGGTTACRACAGTTTACCATTTTGTAACCCAGAACCAGAGTTTTCCAAGAGTGCAGCTAAAGAGCAACTAGGTTTCACTGCCAAATAAGATCTTGGATTAGCTGATCATTGAAACAGCATAGGTACTGAATTTGCTCTTGTTTACTCAGACCTTTTCGCAGGCCTACTGCCAGCCTACACATCTTGTCAAAGGAGCGGCTTGGCAGCAGTTTTGTACCTCTGGACATTTATTCTGGCTAATTTAGCAACTCATSTTCTAATGCCTGCTGCTTTTGCAACACAGCCCCAGTTGAGGCTTCCAACTGAGAGCAGTTTGCATAAGTTTCCGAATCTCTGCTTTGCAATCCCAGCATCGCATTCCTTTTGATGAACATGAAGAGGATTGCTCCTAGCAATACCTGAACCTAAAATGAACCAAAAATGTATTACAACTTTTAAGCTTGCCAGGCAATGGAGGAGAAATTCACACCAATCCCAGCTCTCAGAACAGCTGTTGTGACAAGGTGATATTGCAAAGGAGTCTCAAAATAGAAACCAATGCAAACAGTCTCTGTAAGGCTTCTACTGTGCTTTGCAGTCTCCAGCTGGAATCTAAATGCCATTTAAACCCAGGGCACAAAATCCAGCATTTGTCACTTTTAAAATTCCTTTTAAGGAAGCTGAGAAAATTAAAGAGAAATCATAATAAGCTAGGTTCTCTTAGAACCAACACAGGTAACACCACAGATGTGGTAAATCTCTATTTGTAGTATTATATAAGATTTGTTCAGTTGAATTTAGTGAAACAGATTTCAGACAATCATTGTTAAAATAAAGATACCAAGTAGGATAATACTTTACTTTATATATTTCCTACGATGCTTTAATTTAAAAAAAGGCTGCCAGTAGATATTAAGTATAGATGAAAAAAATATACATTTTCCCACTGCTATGCATTATTTAAAGCCACTTTACATTTAAACTGTGCCATTTATTCAAATTTCTCACTGCCAATTATCTCTGAGAACATTCTGATAAAGATTGACACAGTTGCACCTATGTATCTATCAGCTACCTGGCTGCATTCCAGTTTTATGACATTTGCTGGTTGCTGTTAAGGTATTGCGTACACACAGACTGATCTATGCATGTGCAGTATCCATTTGTTCACCTCACAAGCTTATTTGTCCATTCATTTATATTTTAAATCTGGTTACCATAATTGCATCCTTCTATATTAACAGGTAACATCTACATGTCTCATTGCAGCTCTGTTCAATGTGTGTGGGAGGAGGACTGCATATTTCCCATTCTCAATTCTGCGCTAGGGAGAATTTAACCTTGCCAATCACTCAAAACGAGGCAAAGCAGTGTATTTTTTCTATCTCAATCCCCTGTACCAAACACAAAGTAAAAACTGCTGATAGGGGGAGACATCTTGAGATTTGGGGGACAGGGAAGGCTTCTCTGGGAAACAGATTTCACTTCCCATATGTATTTTTTGATCCTTTCCAAGTAGAAGTTCAAATCATGTGGGTTTTCCCTAGAAAGAAATGTTTATGCAAAGATTTTTTGCATGAACTATGTTTGTATTTTTTATAATTTCTTTGAATACACACCTTGCTCAGTGTGAATAACTATGAAACCACAACCAATTAGTTACCATGAGACACAGTATATGACCCTAACGCATAAAGAATCTTTTCCTAATAAAGATTTCAAACACGAGTGGTTAGATTTCCAAATGTGCTCTTTTTCACATGTCTTTATCCACAGAACACACAGAATAATGTGGGATTTCCTGCTTTCTGCTAACTGAGGCATTTCTTCCTGGCACACATCGAGCAGCAGACCCAGCTAGCCTATGTAATAACGAGCAGAAAGCCACGTGCTTTGGTGTGTCTCAGCAGATGTACCTGAGAGACAGCGAAGACCAGCTCAGCTGGCTGTGATGGGGAGAGTCTGGACACTGGATTTGCAGAAGGAAGCATTATCACCAACCAGCACAGCTTAGCACACRTTCTGGCTTTAATCTCGCTTGCGAAGGTTGTCTTGGGACAGGGAGCAGAGCACCCTTCAGGCTGCACAGTCTTAAAAGAGAAAGGCTTTGCCAAGCACACSTGCTTTGATAGCATGCTGTATCGCTATGTGGTGTTTGGTCTTCACTATCCCTTTGATCATGACAGTCTAACTTAGAGCTATGAGACTGTCAAAAGATCTGCCCATCAAAAGGGGATAAAATTAGAGCTGAAATTATGCTTCAGATGAATGATTGCACTTCCTTTGCACAGAATTACAGCCACGAGAAATTACCCAGGTAGAAGCATCATTATTTGGCCTACTGCCAGAAGACTCATTGTCTCATTTTAGGAGTTTTATCTGTTGGCTGTCAAGAGTTAAGTTCTGTTTAAAGCTCAGACACTGATTATATATGTTCATAGGTATTTAAAGATGAATGTATACACAGAGGCACAGACATATGAAAGAATAAAGTGAGCAGGTTCTTCAGAGCTTGTACAAACATTGCATTTTCCCAGTTTTATCTCCTAACCAAGTCTTACAGAAGACATTATAATAAAAGTGACAATGAAGAATGAGATATACTCAGAGTACATCTGGTAATTCCTTCAAGGTCACTTCAGGCATTTTCTTATTTCATAAAAAAATAAACATCACTGGAAGAAATTCTGGTCTTACAACATGCATCTTTAGTTAGCTCTGTCATCTCTGCTCTGTTCACTTATGTTCTGTGCTCCTCTGCTCAGATTACACTGGGGTATACACTTYACTTGGTAACTGATGCTACGAAGCATGAGGGAAGATAGAAATTAAAATCTCAGTTTACATTCCATTTGACATAACATAAATTTGCAATTATAAATCAAACTTTAAAACTTACGATGCTTTTATGAACATTCTAAGTGCAAGGATAAATTTTGCTATCAACAAACAGGGAGCAAGGTGACCCTCCAGATATAGTCCTGAGATGAAGAACTCTGTTTTGTAGCAACCTCAGAGGTTTCAAAAAGTCATTTTCATTCTGCTTTCGAATAACCAAAATGTTGATAGTATTTATAAAAACCATAACTACGAYGAACTACATGGCTTTGAGTTTTCTACTGAAGGAAGGGATTTGCAGAGTAGTTTTATGGTCAGGGCATTAGCTGAAGACATGGGAGATTCAGATAAGCTTGGGATCTGCCTGATCCAGTGCAAGTCTTTTCATTCCAATTTACACTGAATTAAATAGAGTGAAATAATTATTGATTGCCAAGCCAGTACCTTCATTATCATATACACATGCACATCACACTCTTCTCTCTCCTCTTTCCTTTGTATTCAGGAATATCTAGGTTTGATATGAAATCCTGGTTTACACTTTAATTCAGTTTTTGCAAACACACCTGAAAGTCACCCTTTACTAAAATAATAGAAATGATTGAAGTCAAAAAATATTTTTGCTTCGGTGAATATGATTTTCATAAAGTTTGCTGCAATTAACACAATCCATTTCAGTAACAACGAATATCTCAAAACTAGTTTCTGAGGGAAGGCTTACTTTACCTGAGTGAGCCTGTAATTACCAGGTCTAGATAAGCTGGATATTTAAAAATATCTCATTTCCTCTTTCATATATCTACAGGTAAACAAAACTGCAAAATTTCTAAAACTTTTCATGAATGAAAAGTATATTGTATGTTTTTTTTTTTTTTGGCAGCTACTACCTACTAAGTCACAAGTCCTGATCCCTTGTCTATTATCATGCTTGYTATATCGCCTCTCAGTTGCAGTGCCTGACCTCTGGGACAGGGAACCACCAACTTTATTTATGTTTAAAGTATCATCTGTAACTCTCTTGCTATAATATAATACAATAAAGAGTGGTGAGAATAATAGTTSTCTTCGTTAAATATGAGCACTGTGCTGACATCTTAAATTCAGTAGAGGACTAACCTACTTTTGCATTATAACTTTCCATCTGATTACAAAGCTGTGTATAACAGCAGACTACAACCTTTTGCTCTCTTCATGTTCTACTAAATGCTAAACCTACTTGTATCATTGCTCTACTATTGTAGAATGACAAGGGTAATAATCAATCTGCACCTTTTCTCGACTGGTCACAGTAACTCTTTCACATTCAAATGAATTCTGAGAGCTTAATTAAATTACCGGTTTTTAATAGAGCTCATTTTTAGTCTATTCTTCTCTCTTCTGTAGACTCCTTCTTGGAATTGATTTTCCAAAAATACTACTGCAAGAGGGAAGCAGCAGCAGCAATGTTTTTTTCAGATTAACAACAGGGGAAAAATTCAGGAAATTTTGCTGTGCCCCCTATCAGGGCGGGGAGACCATAGGGGGAACGTGAAACTGGAACAGGCCATGCAAGCACTGCCCCATTTCCTTTAGGCCGTACTCGTGCAGTGAGAAGAGCTGACTTGTTGCACAGATTCAAGAAGTAAACAGGAGCGACAGCGACGAGGCGCTGCCTTGACCAGGGATTTGTTATCTGATCCTTGGGCTCTCCAAGGGGCCAGTCGAGGATTAGCTCCGCTGCGCTGCGCTCTGCAAAACAAGCTGTGATAGACAGCTCCTGTGCTGTCTCCCAATCTCTGCTCTCGAGTGCATAAAATCAGAATACTCAGTGCAAACAGAAGCACTCAGAAGTGGCGCGAGGGTCACACAGCAGCTGCCCACAGTTCAGCTCCTCATCTTCTGCTCTTCTGGCTAGGTAAGTTTGCTTTCAAGCTACCAAAGCTTTGGACCAAAGAAATTGGACTGAACTCCCAAAACAACTTTACCTGACAGCTACTGCCAGAGCTATCGGTGATCTGAACTATATATAGGAAAATATTCAAAATAGGCCTGGAAGGGGCCCCACATAGCCACGTAGTCCATTCCTCTCCTTCACAAAAGGAACATTTTAGCCCAGACCACTCCTGACAGGGATTTGTCTAACCTGTTTTTAAAAGCCTCCTCAAAAAGCCTACTGAAGAGGGCTAGCTATTCAAATGGTAGCTCTACAGCCTTTCAAGTGGATAGTTTTTCCTAAATATCCTTGCAATTTAAACACATTAATGCTTGTCCAATACAGCTTGATCATGGAGAAAAGTATGCTAGCCTCCTGCTTTTAGCAAGCTTTTATATGTTTTGAGGGCTATTATCTTGTCCATTAGCTATCYTTTCTCTTTTCAGGTGTTCTTTCCTCGAAGGAGGACCTTACAGCAATCGATACTCCTGTCACAAGTGAGCTGCRCCACTGAACAGGCCGCTCTATTCCACCTCCATGGGGCCCTGTGGCCCCCAATGCAATGTGTCCTTACACAACGCAGTACATATAACTCTATTCATAAACACCACATTTTTGTAATTAAAGATAATGCAGTAGGTGAGGAAAAAACAAAAATTACYCCCCAAGTCCCTAAAACTCAGAAAAAATGACCAAATATGTGCAAAAACTGGTAACCCCTGCTGCTTTCTTCTTCACTGAGTTACTCAAGTGCATAGGACAGGGAAGCTGGAGAGCTGACAAGAGATACAATTTGCCTTAATTTGCAGCAGTACTCCTATTGTAACTTTGGTTACAATAGACACAAGGTAATAGACCAAGTATTTATTTTGCCCCCTTTCCAAGTCTGTGAAATGTTACGTGCTGTAGCCAAAGGCCATTTCATAGCACCACTTTCCACGCGTCACATGTGTACACAGGGATAACAGGGTTGGCTCCTATCAACTCACCTGGCCCAGGATCTACCCTCTTAATGGGAAAGCAACACATCAAATGAAAAATACCCTTGACACAGTGAACTAGACGTTCTGAGACGCCTTTGCGTATAWCGGTGTATCTTACATCTTCAGTGACAACATACACTCTTGAGGGCTGGCTGCACCCCAGCACTGCTGAAGCCAGTGTCTAGGCAGAAACACCACTTTCCAGCTGTGCTCTCAAGATACCATAACCGATAGATCACAAACCATTTTACTCTGATGGACACACATCCTTGTACCTGGCACATTCCCAGAAACATTGTCTGTGGCAAGACTTTATTATGATAATTGCAGAGTTGCATTAGACTGTGTGGAGTCTGTGTAGCAACGTTAAATTAAATTTCTCATTGGCTTCAAGGCTTGCTATCTGTAATTAGTGGCTTCTGTTCTTTATTACACTGATCAGTAGTGCAGCACTATTCATCACCACAGTCTTAGTTAATTATCCTTGCTAATGATTTTCACTGTGAAAATMATCTACAGGTCCCATTTGTAAAGATTGCTTTGCATTAAAATTATTTCCTGGTAAGGCACCATAGTGAGCTGACAAGCTGTGGGTAGGGAGTTACTTATCCWGTAAGATGGTAGCTTAGTTGATGTATTCAACAGAGGAAAGTATTATAATTTCACATTTCAGCACCCAGTTCGTGCCTATCATCTGCCAGATGCGTGAGAAGGCAGGAGCGAGGTGTCAGTGCAGCGTGCTGCGGGAAGCTCAGTTTGAGGCAACAACAGAACAAGGAGAGTTTAAACATCTTTGCAGGTTTGGGCAAGTACTTCTAGTGCCTATTGTTAGTCTTCTAATAGTAGCAATAATATACATTTATGGCTAAAGAGTGATGGGAAGGGAAGTGTTTACTCTAAACTTTAATGAGGAAGAGTTCATCTGCACTGGGTGTTTTCTGCCCTGCAGCCAAAGTTCCAGCTGYGGACACGGTTTGGCTGAGCTGGCCAGAGCTCGGAGGACTGGAAATTGGAGGCTCTGCAGCGTCRGCATGGGCCCTGCACTACAGACACAAAAGCACTGAAAGTTCAAGATCAGCTATGAAGAAACTTTGACTCGTGGTATTGAGAACCTGAGTAAGAGCATATTCTGGAGGTCTGCTGAGACATCTTTGGTTTGAAGCAAGTGGAGTTGAGCTCTGGAGAGACCAGCACTCACCCCTTCCCAGCCTGGATGCATCGAGTCTTGGAGAATACAGCAGGGGGGAAGCCATGCCTATTTTTTTTTTTTTTTTTTTAAAAGATCCTTGATCACCAATATCCATATATAGTGGTGGATCACAGACACAGGGGAAAAATATCTGTCAGAGTCAAACAAGTTTTGATTAACAGTTGATTTTGCTCATTTGAAATACTTACCTAAAAAATCACCCCAAAGTCCAAGTAGGAAATTTCTCATGCAGTGAAAATACTGGACTATGAAATCACACAACTGCAGCCTGCCACCTGCCTTCTGCTCTCAGTATTTGCTCTGCACTTGCAGATACGAGTGCTCTGCGCACACATTAATCTACAGTACACTCGGCATGTGTGTTAGACTCCAATAATCAAATTAATGCAGTAAGGAAAAGGTGAAAGAACTGACACAGAGCTGATGTCATTTATCTCCAGAAAACATTAAAGGAGATAAAAAGTCACCATTATTACCAGAGCTATCAAGAGCTATCAGAAACCATACATATTACACTAAAAATTGGAAGACCCTGCTAGAGTTAAGAACTAAAATAAAAAGGTCCAAGTGTGGTGACAGGTGCTTTTCAGAAGGAAGGGGTCTCTTGTGACTTTACTGAGTAAACGTGAAGTCAGCCGTAAAAATACATGGATAGGAGTGAGAAGAGGGATGACACTGGAGCAGAACAACTCTAGCCCCGAAAGCTTCTGTCAGATCAGAACCTGGGATATTTTTGATTCTTGTCACAAAGAGCTTCACAGGTACTGCCAGCTGCAAGAAGCCATTTGGATCTTTGCGAGGTATCACATACTTGTTCAGTAATGCAAGAATCCTACAGACAATAAAATCTGTATCCAGCAGAAATCCCCAGAGCAGGAGCCCTCATCTTTTAATAGGGGAAAAGCCATACTCTTATGAAATAGAGTTGCACAGGATGTAAGAGATATCAACATGCTTTAAAATGAGAAACTAAAAGTAGCATTTATTAATAGTTATCAGAATAAACAACTTTAGAACTGACCTTTCAGAATTAAGGCACCAAAACAGATGCTCTTTGAGTATTTCTACTGAGCCTTAGTGCATATATTCATTTGCTTTTGTCTCCCATAAAACCGATTTTCATTTGTGACATGTGCTGCATCTACCACATGCAGACTACAGTGAAGAAATTTCTACAGTACCGTGGGATACCAGGGAGCGAGTGGCCCTGCCATAAAATTCAGCGCTCCACAAATTTAGTGCTCCACAAATAAAATGGCTATATTGTCAGTGAGTTTTCACTACCACAGAGCTGAAAAATTCCTGCAGTTAGACCTTTTCTTTACTGTGGAGCACATTAGGGAAAAACCTGCCTTTCCACCTTTAACTACTGAACACCAGTGATTTCCCTGTATAGAGGCTGGGGCAACTGCACAACAGTAACAGTCTCTTGATGAGAAGGAGCTAAATAAATGCTGCTCCCTTTTTAAGTCCCTCTAGGGTGCCGGGGAGGGCTTTAGAGGGGGCTAAGCACTTGGTGAGACTCAGCCTGGAGTATGCAGCAACTTGCTCATCCTAAATCTATCCACTGCCCAAACTGGTATCTTGGCTCAGGTGCTTGATTTTCCCTGTTGAAAAGTGCTCAAAAATAAATATGTTTATACCTCTATATGTTTTCYCTCTTCAGCTGCTGGGAGCCAAATGAAGTGTGATGTTGATTTCAATCTACTTTGCATAAAATACACAAAATAGACCTTTGCATTTCCAACGCTGGAAATAGAACTGAATGAAAACTGCTTTCAGCAGAGGCTCAGGCTCGGCATCTCCCTGGTAACTGGTTTATTGTGACTTTCTGACGGTAGCAAGCTGTCAAGCTTTATTCTCCCATTTGTGCTAGGGAGCAGAAACACTAGCTGTTGCTGCTAACAGAGGGCTCAGGTGGGTCGCTGCTGCTGCAGCACCTGCCTCCTCAGAGGGTCCAAGGATGGGTTAACTAATATGTTCTAATTAAGACAATCATACAGACAGTGCCAGGTACATAGGATGCAGGCTTCAACTCCACCATGGGGAGAGTAGCTTTACATATTGTTTTCAATATACTAGACTTTCAGGAGGCATGAGTCAACATGAGCTCACAGTGCACAAAATCACTGCTTGAATACACAGCACAGCTACTCCTCCAGCTCCAGCCTAAGTTAGTTGTTCTTTTCCTCCCACTAGTGCCCCCGGGAGGTCCCCTGGAACTTCCATGAGTTTATTCAAGTCCAGCCAAGCCCATGTGTGCCAGTGTGGCCCTTTAGTACTTTTACTTYTTCTACTTCCATGGTACTCACCTCACCATTCGATTTATGCATGAGAATCATCCTTCCTCCCAGTCTCCTTGTAACTTTGAACTGAAGCGAAGCTGTATAAAGTGACTAGAACAAACTAAAACACACCCAATACAGTTACACAAGAACAACTACTTCTTACATGATATAACGCAGACAGTGTTTGTGAGCAACGCTGAAGCATAGGTGGTAAGTCATAGGAATGCATATGAGAAGATCAAAAAGTCATGCCAGTAGYCTGCACAGAGGGAAAAGAGAGCAATGACAGACGTCCTGCGGCTCCTGCAGTAATGCATTTCAGGCATGACTTACGAGGATGAACATTTTCCAAGTGTTTCAGTTGTGARGGTAGATTGACAGGTAAGCCACGTTGCTTTGACCTTACAGAGTGAGGAGGAGGGGAAGATGAGCAGGAGAATTCAGATTGCATCTATCCCATGGCTCTACGATTTGGCAGAGCTAAGCAGAATATAGTTTTGACAGTCAAATAAGGCATTTTTGCCTACAACACAGGACATAAGGGCTAACAGTACTGAATTCTACAGCTGTGAGKGACATTCTGCAGCCATCCCTGCTTGCAGTGCTCTGCAACACCCGGCATTGGAGCTTGGGCCTTTCTAATGGCCTTGCCAAGTTAAGCTGCGACAGTAAGTAGCACAAGAGGAGGAGGCTGGACAGCRAGCTACTTATGCTTGTGCAGGGCTCTAAGCTCTTGACTTCATCAGATTCACACCTACGCAGTTACGCACAAGTTTTGATCAAATCCTAATATAATTTCAAAACGTTTCAGCAATAGTTTTCCCTTTCTTATTTCCTCACAGGAAACTGCTTTCTAGTTCTGTCTAGAAGTCCAGAAAAAAAAATTACAGAATTATGCTATGTTTATGACTCCTCAAAGACCATTATTACTAACGATCCTTTTTATCTCCTGTCTCTCAAGTAGTGTCAAAGAACGTGGAGTGTAGTTAAGCTACACTGACTCCATTCCAACAACAACAACAACAGACTTTAATGCTTTCAGAAAGCTGTTAAGTTAGGTCCTAGATGATTATTTTACCTGACTCCTTTGTAATATAACAAGTTTTTCTAGTATCATCCATTATAGTTTTGAAATTAGTCAAGAATTTAACTAGTCTCCTAACATATGAGTCCATCACATTTTTTGAAAAGTATAAGGAGCTGCTGAAGTAATGATAATAGTGAAGGGAAAACAGTGCTTAAAATGTTCTTGTTATTTATAGCTTAGTTATTTATCAATAAATGGCAGCTGTGGATAAACAAAGTGGGTTTGAACATTTCCAAAGACAACTAGTGGCTTCCATTATCGATAAGTGGAATGAAAGGGCTTCTTGGTGAGATAGCTAAGATATATCGGTCTAGAAAGTTATTAGC
Organism: Rhea americana; assembly: GCF_003343005.1. Classification (NCBI taxonomy): domain Eukaryota; kingdom Metazoa; phylum Chordata; class Aves; order Rheiformes; family Rheidae; genus Rhea; species Rhea americana. Next base: position 7,744,621 of record NW_028185594.1, read on the forward strand.
TTTCCTTCTCCTGGTAAGTCATGGAAGGAGGCTGCTACCGACAATACGGCAGATGAAACCTATGAAAGGTGACAAGGTGGAAAACCAGCAAGCAGTCAACAGACAATCAATTTACCGCAGGGGGTCTAGTGACTGGAACGGCATCACATATCAAATCTCCTAATAAAGTCAGCTTCCACCTACCTGCAGGCAGATGATAACCTTTTTTCCCCTTCCTCTCCTTACTGTATTTTTAGTGATTAATTTTGAGCTGGATACRGCACACCAGATTAAAAAGAGAACAATAAAAAGCAGCTCATATTTAACCAAAATGGGAGCTATTAATTAATCTTCCTCTGGTCTGAGAAGTGCCTCGATTACTACATGCCCGCGATAAAGACAAGACGGTCCACCCTGGGAAGCTGCAGCTCAAGAACCCACCAGCGGCACAAGCCCGCCCCACACGTGCTGTGCGGCATGGGTCGGGCGGCAACGCGAGCAAGCCCCCGCGCGGCGCGGAGGACGGACGGGCCGAGCGTGGCCGTCGCTGCAGGCAGCCGCTTGCTAGCGGCACCCGTTCCGGCCACCGCACTGGGTCTGGCGGCTCCTTGCCCAAAGGGCGTCTCGCATGGGCGGTCGCAGCGCTCGGGGCCGCTGGCCGAGGCGGGAGCGCGGCTCTGCCGGCCCCACATACAGCTGTCCTGGCACTAGTCCTGCCAGGAGACGGTCCAGGGACACTGTTAAGGTGCACAATTAGAATAACAATCTCTGATCTCTGGATCCATTTTAACTTTGAACGGTCAGAAGCCCTTGCGGGAAGAGGTGAAGGAATGAAGAAATGCCCTCCCCAGGCTAACCCCTCACTTCACTTGCGATTAGAACAAACTTCTGGATGTGCAAAAGCAACGCTCCAGCTGCGGAGACGAGTCTGCTTCCCAAGCCGAGGTAAAGCTGCGCTCTCCACTAAGGAGAGCGAAATGACGGCAGCTGGAGAGCTGTCCCGAGCAYCCTCGCCTGGTGAACAGCGTAGCCTGCTGCACTTCAGATTACGCTTCTAAATATTTTATTGGACTTGAGCAACAGTTCAGGCTCACATCCCCTTTCTTTTAGTCCAAGACAGTGAGGACACCAGCTACACGAATACCGTGAACTCCCAGTTACAGCTTCTTTGCAAGACTGGCCCACAGGATTAGCGTGGCTGCTCAGCAAGGAAACCTGCAGTCAGGCAACACCCAATGCAGCATCCATAGTAGAGGAAAGATGCAGCGAGCTACATGGGCAAGTCCAGATCACACTGATCACTGTTTAAGAGAAATGTTCTACTTTTTTTCTTAGTATAACTCTCTTCAAGCATTCCTGTTCAATGAGAAGTGTTTTTTTGGTTGCTTTTTGCTTTCCCAAACCCCGCAGTGATGAAAGGGCGCTAAAGGACGGCCTGAGCTTCTGTTACTGCTAAGCAGTTGCAAGCAAATGACTTTGTGCAGAGAGCGCTGGTGGAGTAACGCACCAAGAGATTCATTTGTGGCTGCCACACTGTTCAGCCAGTTTATCAGATGACATAAACAGAAAGAGATTAGAGCTGGCTTTTGTTTTGTGCTGCCTTCTTGCTTCCTGAATGTTACCTTCATCCTTTCAACGGCTTTAGATAAGCATTCATTAGGAGTGTAATTCTTGTTACTGAAAAAGCAACGTTTAATGGGCATGGGGGAAATAAATAGCAACCTTTGTAGTGATAAGGTAATAGCATATTTTAGGTAACGGTACAAATTATTAGAATTCGTTAGTTATTTCCTCTTCAAAATAACTTCTCCAGTGTGAAATTCCTGAGCACATTAATCCCTATTACTGTCTGTGTATGATGTGTGTACTTGGGCTTTGCTCTAGTAAATTGCGTTTTGTTTTCTCCTGTGCTTGTACCMAACCCAGCTTATTTTCGTCTTGCTAGGTCACCTTCCTTTGTTCTGAATTAATATCTAATAGGAGGTAATGTGGGCAGAATAGCACATTGTCATAATAAATTGATATTTAATAGTATATAGATTGGTTTTAAGGTTTCATATCCATCTTCTGTCAGCTGTAGCACAGCTCTGAATTAGAAGTAAAATTTCAGAATCACTAGAAAAAAATGCCTGAAAACAAGATAGTTATAGTCTATGCGCTTCTCATTGTTGTGTTGGGGGAAAAAAAAAAAAAAACACACAAAACAGGTTTCTAACATTCCGCCCTCTCCAGTAATGATGCTCTGTTTAGAGGATGGTCTTGTAATCGGGATGCCTTTGCAGAGCAAAAGGTGTGAAGGGAGCAGTGGCCCAGGCTACGCTGCTGTATCAGCGCTATCACAGGGTGCACAGCAGTACTTTACTTCGGAAAGCTGAACGAATCCCACCCAGCTTTCACATTTAATACGACACAGAGGCCTGGGGCTGTGGGGAAGGCAGGCCAACAGGTCTTGCCTCAGAGAATAAAGATGACTGGTACAAAATTCAAAGCAAAGAAGAATGAGGTTAATGTTAGATCTCAGCATTAGGCTTATGCTGTACTTATTGCAGTTAAAATAGAAATTATGATCTCCTTTAAAACACAGAGACATCAGAATAGCAAACTAATGTGCAAGTTAAGAAATAATGACAGCCCTGAAGTACAATTTGTTTAGATAAGAGGAGAGGGGAGAGAGAAAAGTAAGGCCAAAGGAGGYAAGAGCTGTGACATCACGTCTTCCACAGTTTGTGCCGGCTCATACATGGTTTTCTTGCTGCTATTTGTGCTTCAGGATCCTGGATTTCTGAGTCAGATGGCAGCCTAGGGAATTACAGGCTTGGTCTCATTCCTAGCCCTAACTTCTGCACTTAAAGAAAAAAAAAAAAGCACAAGGACAACAAGTCAGGAAAAAAGAAAAGTGCTAAGCATTTACAATGCACATTCTGTTCATCTCATTTTGTCTTCTACTGCTGCAATTGAAATATGTGGCAGAATTCTGAACAACTGCACTGAAACCAGGACTAATGTCATTCTCYCCATTTGCAGACAGAGAGGGTACTGGGCATGGCTGCCAACCCAGCTAAAGGCAAAACTCCAGTCTCATAAGTGGCAAAAGTTAAATACTAAAAGAAAATATTTTTAACATGAAGCAAGATATTTTCATGCTACTTCAAGTAGAATTTTCAAGTTAAGTGAAAAGGCCTGCATAAATGACCAGGCCCACAAAGCACTGTGTTTAYTTAAGGCGTTAGTGTCGTCAAAACTTCAAAAGCATAAATATTTTTCTGCATTTTAATTTCAAAAAAAAGTTATTTTCCTGTAGTTCTCTAGTCTAAAAAGCTGCCATATTAACAGATCACCTTTTAAAATTTAATGGGTATCTATCATATCATTAGATGGCATACCTGCAACTCAGTGATAGAACCAAATTAATTTAAAACTAATGATGGAATTGCATAATCATTTATACCAGTCTTTGACAGGAAGGCAGACATGTCTGTCAAATATTACTTTGTAGAAACAATTTTCTTTCCTGAAAAGCTATTTTCCAAGATACAATGAAGTGCTAAGTGACTGTTTAGCAAGGTATTTTCCTCTATAATTTTTTTAATGCATTTTCTGAATKATATGCACCCTTTTAATATTTAGTTGTGCTTTTCTGAAGCGATTAATTATAAMAACATAACTAAACTTCAGAAAGTCTTGCACTTGAAATTGAGACATCAAGACTAACTGAAGCTTTAAAACTGGTGCYGCTACAGCAGCCCTCTTGCTGGGGAGATGGACCATTCTCACTGCTTCTGCAGACACACACAACTGGGAAAACTCCAAAGTGGCCTACAGTCATTTTTAACTGAATAGCTGCAAAATRCACAAGTGAAATGATTAGCTGCTGCATTTGCTTTTGGAATGACAAAGCCCTTGCAATAGGGTGTGTGTGCGTGTACACACACACTCACATACTAATATATTACACATAAATGTAAGTAGAAATATACTGTATAGATTAAATTACAATTAAGATTAAAATCTATTTGCGGAGCTTTTGGCCTTTGATTGTTGTTCTTTGTCTTATTGTTTTAATAAGACTAGATAATATAAGAGAGCAAATACAATATGCAGATGCAAACAAGTAATTCCCCTCATATATTAAAACCGTTCCAAAGTTATAACCAGACTATAAAAATGTCTCCCATAAGCTGGGTTATCAGGCTCCCCTGCTCTTCCAGAGAATKTGCACTACTTCACTGGATAAATAAGATAATACGCAACTCCTTTAGCTGAATTTGTCAGTTTAACATCATCAAAAAAACATAAAAGAAAAACAAAAAAGTCTTTACCATGAAGTCCCTCAGAAGAATTCAACAGAACAGGAACAATAAGAAAAACAGACGTGTCTGGCTAGCAAAGGAGTTTTGATTGATCCTTACTGTGACAGTGATGTTATATCAACAACTAAAAAATGGCATATAATGATCTGTGCTTTCAGACATGAAAGAAAAACAAATGTAAGAAGTACTAAATAGAAGGAGAACAACATGGGAAACTTAAGCGCTGCTTACAAAGGACACATTTGTCTGATTTGTGTGGAAGACGTTACGTACTTTGGTGGAAGAGTCACAGCCATGCCTACCTGGAAGAAATCTAAAGGCTTTACCACGCGAGGATACCGACACACTGCTGCCTGGTTCACAGGAAGCTGGTCCCCCTTGAACTGATACGATAAACTGCAAGTGCTAGCGTAGGTAATAAATAAAAAAAATCCCCTCAAAGCACTAGTACTGTTTTATTTCTCCTTTTTATAGTGACCACAACACAATGGGGTATCTGAAAGACTATTATTCCCGTCTGCTTATTCTTTTGCCAGGGCTTAGCATCTGAAGAATGATGCGTCATGAAGGGTTTCTCAGCCAGGAAATAAGCAAGCTGCTATAAAAATTTACCTTCAGCTTTTGTTTTCTTGCCCTTAAACATTTAATAAGTCTCCAGATTAAACTAGAGGTAAATGTCTACACATTTTTGAGGATCTGAGCACTTGTTTTCAGAGCTGCTTTGAGCCAGTACCAGCAATATATCTCTGCCCTTAATTCAATACAGGGCAATGAGATTTCAGTAGCCTGACGTGCTAGGTGACCCTTATGCACAAAGGAACGATTCATCAGGTATCTGCAGGGACGGCGTTGATTTGGAATGGGTCGCTCCTTGCTTAGGATTTGATCCTGTGTCAGTCGTTGTTAGGCAACGTTTTCAGCCCAGCGGCAGCTTGGTAGGCAGCCCGCACCCCAGGCTCCCCAGGACRGCATCGAGGTTTCTGCTTCCTCACTAAGCTTACAGAGAGCTGACAGATTCAAATAACAACTTGCTTTCTATGGAAGCACAGCACAAAGCAAGAGATGTGCATAAAGGTGAGCCCTAGAATTCACCAACATTTACACTGATAAAGATAAATTCTGTGCTGATCTTCAAGTCATCCTGGTGGCAGCAGCAATTGCATTTGGCCCTTCTTACACTGTTTTCCTTGCATGTTTTCCCCTCTGGAGCGTTACACCGTTTAAAGGACATGGTAACACAAACATACCAAGGAGGGCTCAGGGCAGCACAAAACTCGTAGCAYGTGCTCCCATGCCAGCTGGGCAAGAGCAAAACCCCGGGGACAGTGCCAGCCAGGAGAGAGGCCCCCAGCTCGCCAGTCACAGCCCACGACAGTGGCGCCTGCGCTCTGCAATCAAACCGCGGTGAACCCACTCCCTGGCGTTAAACGCGCCTTCCTCACGCAGCARGGTGCAAGGCACCATCACAGCTACCACCCAGGGACGGTGGTTTTGGAGGAAACCATTTCTGCTGTCAGTGGCAGGGTAGTTTGGTGCGATCGCTGCAACGTTCCCCGTTGCAAGGCAGGCGCTTCAGTGGCGCCCTGGCTGCAGGGCAAAGACCTAACCAGCGCTCTGAGCGGCAAAGCTCAGATTCGCTTCCTAGCGAGCAAGAGCCTTGGTACAATGACACTGGATTTTTACATCTAGGTCACCCAAATGACTGTAAATGACCTCCCCAGCACCAGCATTAGATCAATACAACATTACATATCAAAATAATAAACAGCTCAATCAAATCACTCCAAATCTACAGATAACTAGATGAGGCAAACTCCTCTTTTATGGGCTGAAAAGAAACAACAAAACATGATTCTACATTAAGCACTTTCCTACTAGCTGCATTTCCTCAGCAATTCAAACAGTAAAACACTGAATTAGGTGATGCTGAAAAATATTCTATTCACAGACTGAAAATATCTTCATATTCAATAGGCTCATTAAGATTATGAAAATGTACACATTTCCCCCCATCCATTAGAAGCTGTAGTAGATACTTAGTGATTAGACATCTGTCTCCCACTATCGCTGTACACCAACTGTGTGCTTTTCTCCATACAAGAGACTCGAGCTCAGAGCAGGGGAATGGCAGGGAGCATCGAGCGCCTTGGGGCGGACTGCACTGGCGAGCACCGCTGCGCCCACGACCTTCGGCAGCACAGCGTTGCCAGCACTGCCGGCTCAGGTCCCAAATAACCCTACTGAAGCAAGGTCCTGGTCCTATAAATGGGGTAATAAGACCTCTATTTAGGTCTATCACTACCCTCCGAAACCTCCTGCACCCACCTCTCTGCAACTAATCCATCCGTCTTCCTCTCCGGGTAACGGTTACGACTATTTTAAATCGCCAAGATAAGGATGACAGAGCTCAGCTGCTTCTTCCCAGCGACGTGGCTGCAAAGCAGCTCACCTGCACATCACCTAGGCAGCAGGAAGCAGCACCTATCGCCCCCGCCTGCAGTGCCACAGGCCGCACAGCTGGCCACGTGCCCTCGCGGCAAGGCTGTCGCAGCCCGGCAGGGTGTCCGGGGCCTGGGAAGAGTCATGGCTAAACACCACAGGCCCCGCTGTGCTTCCGAGAGCAACTTTGGTGGGCTCCTGGCCACCACCTGGCTGTCTACAAGCAGGGGCCTCGCAGCGGCTGCTGGCTGGCCTCTTCCAGCTCTTCACACGTTTCTCTGCTCTACATAAACTAAAGCTTGTCTTCCAATAACGGTCAGATCTTGCCTACAAAAATGTCTCATACTCTGACTTCAGCGGGCTTCCCACGCACGTTGATTAACTTTGATGATGTTTCCATGTTCCCTTGTTTTCCTTCTGTCTGCCATTGATTTTTTAAATTGCTGTGACAAACACTCAGCTGCCTGTGAGAAATATATCCACTGCAACGTTATTTGCACATTTTCCTCTTGTTCCCTATGTGCCAAACAGAGATGTATTTCTTACAAGTTTATTAGTTACTCTATATTGTTGCCTAAGCGACTGCGCTTCTAACTTCTACTAGAGTAACGAGTAGGAATAACATTAAGCCATATCTTGCTAGATAAAGAGGAATCAAAAGAAAAAAAATATTATGGGATCCTCCCATTCAATGAACAAGATTATCTTGCTACATGCGATCAAAAAACGCAACTATTTAGATAATATGCACCTATGGTGCCTAATTCATTCCCTGAGTTCTTACATATTTTGTAAGATGCTTAACCTCACATTTCTGAATGGTTTTCTGCATGAGATATGTATGTTTACCTGTGCACACTGGATCAATGCCATTTCCGTTAGGTTAAGGTTAATTTAAGGTAAGGAAGATGAAGCTATGAAACAGGTTATGTTCCTTCCCCCTCTCCTTTGCCCCCTGCTCCAGCTTCTTAAAGACTAGAGGTTATTACTTTGACAAAATAAATACTGGTCGTGAAATTCCTACCAGCATGGGGAAACAGACTGAAAAGGTGTTCTCTGAGCTGAGCTTCTGTACAGCAAGCGTGTTCAGCTGCCTTACAAGCWGCCTGTGAATATGATTTGCAACCACTGAATTGCTCTAACGGGAGCACAGTTTTCATTACTGTAAGACAGACAGACTTCAACCATTTCAAAAAGCCAAATACCACAGGAAGGGRAGGGGAAGAATCGAACTCATTAGTGTTCAGTAATCCTCTACAAGTGAAGTCTTTCATGAAGGCAAGGACAGTCTAGTAACAGCCTTGGATCAACAGGCTGCTTCCTTTTGAAYTCTCAACACTCCATTTTTACACCTAAGACAGGTTCCTGCTAGACAGGAGCTCATTTTAAACCTRGATCAAAATCTTCTCTAAATGACTTCAAGTCTTGTTACTATGCAGCTTCTTYGTATTGTTCAGCCATTTTTGATTTTGCAACTGCTTGTTGCCCAAAATACATTTTGAATATAATCAGATTCTTCACCGAAAACAACAACAAAAACAGATTCAAAATATTTCTAAAGCTTTCTAGCTTGCAGTCACATAATGAAACCAGAAATGTGCAGAATGAATTACATGGCAGCCTGTAAACACTAAATTCCCTGGGACTGGGAGGATTCCCGAGCTGCTCAACAAAGGCAGCTGGAGTTTATCCAAACTCTTATGCACAGTCAAGTGCAAGAAGTTTATCATGTACCCAGACATCAGTAAGCTTCATAGAGAGCATTAAAAGCCTGACACGTACATACAGTCCAAATGATTCATTGCTTTGTTGAAGGTGTCTGCTTCCCACAACTGTGTGTAGCCGTGAAGTAATATCAGATGTGATGCTCTAGCATTTTTGTACATCCACTTATCTTAGATTTTGCCAAACAAAGAGGTTGTTTTTCTGAATTCTGCTCTTCAGAGTAAGCTAAGACAAATTATGAAGACAACAACAAAGTCAAGGCATAGCTGTTTATGAACGTATAAAATAGGATTGTCAATACTCATGCATTTTATATTGTGATAATAACAGGTCAAGTACAACTGAAACAAGCACAGTTAAAGCCAAGTTTGTTGCTGTGCTGAAGGAACATCTAAATACAAAAAGAAAACAAAAAGAAAACCAGCTGCTTGCCCAATCCACCTGGAAGCACCTAAAGAGCAGGTTTTCAGCAGGGACTAGGAAGTGCTCTGTGGCAGGCTAGTGTTTTGAGCTACAAGRACCACTACTTTCAAACAACTCTGGGGAGCAGGATTTTTAGGGCTGGGTATGAAGCAGCTTCTATGACCAAAGCAACCTCACTGCAAGGGTGCAGCTCCTTTGTGCAGAGCTGCTGGACTCCCCTTGGCAGTTTTCATTTCCGTACCTAGTGTACAAGTACTTCTTTCCGCAGGAGCGGACAAGATGCCAGGCTAGAACAATTAAGGAAAAAAACATACTTGAACTGTTCTGTCAGTCCTTATGGCATCTTCTTACAAAGACTGAAACAGCAGATGAAAATACGTCAAATTTAAACAAATGCAACATGCATTTGTTATAAGGGTAAATTATCTTCCCAATTAAATTTAACAAGTGATGATCTGGATTCTTCATCATATTAAGTATTTGAATCCATTTAACCTTCTAAAAATTGTATTCTACCTTAATTAGAAGCAATGAGCCTCACACAGGAATTGCTAGGTGAAATTTCTATGGCACATGTAACACAGGAAGTCTGACTAGCTGATCATAATAGTCCCTACTGGACTTAAACTCAATGAGCTCTAAACTTGTGTAGTGACTGCTCATGTAATGTAACACATTTTCCATTACTAGATTTAATATTTCAGTCTCCAGAGCATTCAGCAAACCTTTGTCAATGGCCTTTTATAGGCRAATCTTGCACTGTTGAACTGATTAAAGGATGGAATTCCTAGAGACCAAGAGAAACGGTATTTTCTGATATGGTGGTATCAGGCTCCACGCACAGAGAACAGTTGGGACAAAATGTAATTGCAAGTGTAAACATGCTTATCATACCTCATATGATGAAGTTATTCTCAGAATGGTTTTATACTCCATTTGCTTCTTGTTTCTGTCAATCCCTCTAAAAAGTTTATATCATCAGGAATTACCATAAACTTATTCTAGTAATAAATCAAGACAGACCAAGATAATCATAATCAATAATCCCATCTCAAATGGGGGACCAAAACAACACCCACTAAAGTGAGCAATGTGATGGAGTAGGACAAGCAGTAGGATTCCCTTCCCTGCAGGAAGGTGATTCAAGCCAGCAGGCAGAGGCTCACACAGTGCGTTCTTTCTGAAATCATGCATTAGTGTACTATATTTGCATTACTGTATCTTGCCATGCATTCAGAGGCCATGGGAAACAAAGCAGGGACCTCCCACCCACCCCAGCGGAGTCRGCCAAAATCCTTCCAAAGGCTCCCTGGAAGCACAGCCCCTCCTTCTCTCTCATCTTGGGTAGCCGTTTAAAAGTCACAATATGTGTCCTTGTATTTTGACAATATCTCTTTTTTTAGGCTGCCTAACACCAGTACTTCTTTTCCTAGGAAGCTAAAAAGCCGTAATTGCTGTGATGATTTTGATCACTTGTACTCCTAGCGAAAGCGCAACAAAGCAATGCTCAGTGTGCTTATTTGTCTAAGCTATATACACCGCCCTCAAGTGCATGGGGGCAGTCTGTAGGGAGAATCACTGAATTCTTACTATTAACTTATTTGATACAAGAATAATACGTTGTTCCTGTAACTTGCTTCCTTCATCTCAACTAACATGAATTTCAGCTCTAAAACTCAGGTGTTATCAAACATATTTTAAATACTAGTTTACTGCAAAATTACAATCTCATCATAATACAACTTGACGCAGATTACAAAACTGCCGTTTGTGGTTCACACTGGCACGTGCTTCAGCTGATCTGTGCTCAGACAAAATGCTAAGACTCAATAAATAAGTCTTCTGTACCATGCTGCTAAAGCAAGTAAAAGCTCTGACATTCTTACTAACAATCTAACAACGAAAAGACTTCCAGTGTACAGCAGAGGTGAGGGTTTGCTCTTTAGCATGAGGAGGCTCAAAAGACGAAAGCAATTATCTACGATGATAATAATTTATCCTGACAGCGGTTTTAATAACAGCAGAGTTTTTCTCTTATTGTCACTTCTGCTGCATTACATCCTTTCACAATTAACCTTTTTTGTGCAATGAAAAGTTACACTTAGGAATAGAAAATAAGGTTAAAGATGGTATCTAGCTTCTGATACTCTGTTTAACAACCATTGCAAGCTAGTAGAGTTTCATTAGGCAAGAGAGAARAGAATCTGGGGAGCAATGCACAGGAAAGATTGAAGATAGAAGAAAAAAATAAAAACAAACTTGGAGTAAATGGGTCGAATCACACACAATTAACATTAAAAAGGATAACATCACAATAAGCCAGAGACAGTGCTGACTTCTAAGCAATTAAAGACAGAAATTGCTCTAAACCAYTGTTTCCCATTTCTTCCAAAACAATCCTGACATCAATAACCTTTATTTCTCTCTTGGTTTTGCTCAAACCCTCAAAGAGATCCTATTAGGAAAATAACAGGTATGAAAAAAAAAATAGAAAAATCAAATAGAATAGTTACATCAGGCTTTATTCTCTTTCTTTTGGYACTGCTAAAGATTTCGAGTTACTTATTGGAGTTCTACTAATGACAAGCGGTGTAAAGGACAAAGAGATTTGTCCCTTTCTGATTCACACTGGAGAGAAATCAATGACAGAAGTTTTTATTTGATGGAACTTCTCTTTTTTTTTATTTCTCAGCTTCCAATCTGCCCATTATCTCCCTCCACTATTCATTCTCATTACTTTAGAGCTTCCACTCTGAGCTACCTTCAGCATCTGTTTCTTCATGTCAGTTCTTTCAGTTATGGCTCCTTTTCTTCCAATATTTGGGCCCTAGTTTTTCTGTACAATTTTATGTGGCTGCAGGCTCCAAATTAAGASAAATTGTCCCTCTTGTCATTCAGATGCGCTGCATAGTCCTATTCTCCTAGTCTAGCTTTGCTGACGTTCCATTAACACTGAACTGTTTTCTCCCTTCCGTCTTTGCACTGTGCTTATCGCTTCACTGTTCTATGAAGTTCTCGGGGTTTAAAAAACAACAACAATTAAAAAAGAAAAAAAGCCTCCAACAATCCAAAATAAAAAACAACCAAAAACCATATAAAATCACTGTACTACTTCCATTCCCTTTCCCCCCTCCCACAGTCTCCTTTCAGTTTAATCATTAACATAATTTCAAAGCCTTGATCTTGATGGCAAGTTTTATGATATTTACGTCTGGTCAAAACCAAACAAAGGAAGATATTCCTGTTTCTATACACAGTAGTTGTCATTATTCATTCAGATTCCCCAAATTCCTTCATCAAAACAAGCCTCTTTCTTTATCATCCACCAGCCCTAGGAAACCAAGCCCCCTGAGAGCTCATCTATTCTGCGAACTGCTGTCTCAGATGTACCTTTATTCYGTATTTTCACACGCACACAGTTTTGCAGGAGCCTTACCAGAGAAAAATCACGAACCCTCGTGAGTATTTTCAGACAAAGAGAGAGAGAGAAATCACACTTGTTAAAGCGTTCAGGAAGCAACATCCAGGCAGCCCTGTTTACAAGAGATTTTCTCCTTGCCTCTCAGCAAGTTTGCATACAAYACCTTACATGAAAGTCCTTTTAYTTGACTAGCTATACTCATTATGACCCTCACTTTTACATCAGAAAAAGACTGCTCACAGAAGCTACACTTCTCTAGCTATACTCAGAAAGTGGACAGAACTAAACACACACACAACCCCCCACATGCATTTAAAACATATCTTTCCTGGGAAGCAGAAATTTAATCTGAATTTCAAGGGTGGCAGGATAATTAGCTTAAGAAAACACATGCTTTCATTATTGAATTTAGCCACAGGATGCATTAGCAGCATCACCTGCRTGATTTATATGCAGACAGGAGTAGAAAGCAGTTACAGTGAGCATTAAGGGAGCCAAGCTTAGGCAAATACGAGCTTCGCTCAGGTGAACAGCCCTGGGGTAGAGCATGACCAAAGTGTGGCCTCATTTCACAAATGGAGAAGACAACAGGAGTTGTACCAATCTGACTGCCCTAACAGACTGGCAACCACCTTTCAGGGCAGACCATATCCCCACCGTATCTCCCAAGCTCCTCCCTCAGCTGCACCTTTAAAGACAAGTAAAACACAGTAGTCCTCACAAGACTCACTGGGGCCCAGCTGGCTCTAGCAGGCACGTGCCATCACGTGGGAAACGCTCCCTCGACACCTCGAAGCTGCACACTTAAGCCCAGCATTACCCCTCTGATTACCTGGGACGAAGCCCCAGAGGGATAAGAAGCAGCACTGGCGATGAAGATAAGGAAATGCTGTTACCAAAGTGATTTTAAAAGACAAACAGGAAATCCTTATGCAAGCATAAAGGTTCCTCCATCTCAGCTCATTTGCCTGACAGCTAAGCTAGATTTAGCCTAGACTCCAGGGGGCATAATTACAGCAGAAATACAGTTCATCGTTAAGAAAGACAAAGACAAAAAAACCCAACAACAGAAAGAAACCTCAAGTTTTCCTATAGCTTAACACAATGCTTTCATATTACTTTTGATATCACTCCATAAACGTTGGAAACTATAGAGGGACTAATTCATGAAATGGCACAGCTGAGCTCAGAAGCAGAAAACAACAAAATAATGGTGTGAAAATACCTTTAGAAGACAACAGCCACTAGAAAGATCCAGAAGACGAGGCAGCTCGCATGGGCCCTTGGTGATTCCCAGCTCCTGCAGGAGTCACTGAAAGAGCTCGCATGTTGGCAGCTTGGAAGTTATCGGGCTGTGATTTGCACGCTTCTACAGCTGAGGGACTTTGGCAAGCTTTTGGACCTTAGCAGCAGCTGGTAGACAGTTAAGTCTTCAGATTAAATGAGAAGGCAGGGTTGACTTGCAGCCTGCAATCAGGGGGAACCTGCAAAAAAGGAGAAAATAAGGTAACTTGCTGGGATGTTTGCTTGAAAGAGGGAAAAGGAATTCCCCAGCACAGCAGGTCTGTGATCAGAAACAGTCTGAAGGTTGCGCTCCCTTGGCCCACTAATCCATCRCTCCCTTGCAATTTAGCTGGTTTGTATGCATACGGATAGAAAGGTGTCATTTCCACATCAGGAAGACTGCCTCTGCTACTGGGGGAGCGTTCCTCGGCTTTTGTTATCGCTTTAACTTTATCCCTGTCAGTTGGCCCGCTTGGTGCGTCTCCTGTGTTCCCAATCAGCTCCGAGGGCAACGAAAGCCAAATGCAAATTCCTATGTGCCACAATCCAACCACTCACAACGAGCAACTAGCCTGATTTGGTGTCAGCACTGATTTTTTGACATAGATGTTTGTGGTTGTTTTTCACTTTTCAAAGCATTGATCAGAAGGCACCAGCTGCTCCTGAGGGGCTAACAAGACATTGGAGGAGGATGAAGACCATGATTTCACAGCTGAGATTTGCTGCTTTGGGAATTTAAGGTCTTTACCAGCAATGGCATCTTCAAAATAGCCTGATTCAGATGGTGTGAAAGATAACAGATGTCTTCTGCCCAGTGTGACATTAGAACTTTGTTTAGAATTTATTAGTGTTTGACATGAAAGATTCTTGTGGCATCGTCTTACTTGTATTTTAGAGGAAATCCTTTTTAGGGAGACAAAGAGCACATTCCTACGGCAATGACATGCCGTTAATACCGTCAGTCGCGGGGCATAATGTACAACCGTTAAAATGAGATGCAAAGTTTTATAGCTGCAGCTACTACCTGACCACCAAATCTAACTTTTTTCTTCCAACATGTACCTTGGTAACTACATGTCCAATGTCTCCCATGTGGATTATTCATAAGGTGGGCTTTCCCACAATCTTCTGTGGGACACACACAGTCAACTGCTAATTTACAGCATGGTGTCTCAGCTAAAGGACACTGATATTTTTGGCCCTCAGAACCAAATTATTATGTAATTTTCTGGTTTGGAGCAATTTAACTCTACCAGACTTACTGTCCTCCATTTTTGCCACGTTTATATCTGGACCTTTGTATTTCCTAATGAGTCTAAAAAATAAAATGTCTACCACAAATTTTGGATAATTCACTAATTCAGGTACTATTCAGTCTCTTAATACACCTCTGTGGTGTTGTAAATATTTGGGTATGTGTTTTTTTAATAGGTAAATTACAATTCAGATTGCAAACAGAGTAAGAAGAACAGAGACTGAGATAAGAATTATAAAAAACATTTTTCGGCTGTAATCAAAAAGTTGTTGACATTAGGCAGAATCACATCTTGCTTACAAAATATCCGTATTAAGGTACAGCTCATATAGCTTGCACTCCTCATGTTTTCTGCTATCTTTTCCAGTGCTTTCTTCCCTTACATGCTTTTTCTCTAATTTTTAAAAAGGAAAAAGGGGTAATTTTCTTATTGACCCCCTACTCACTGCTGACTGCATTTCTGAGTGAGACTGTTTTTCTCTACTGTTTGCTGGTTCTTGAAATGTCTATCCATAGGTTCATTTCATAAATTAAATTTAAAATGAACTAAAAATACTTAGATCTTCCCAACCCCTGCCAGTTTCTGCTGACTAAAAGAACCCAAAGTCTAGACCTGAGGCTGTTTATTCACCACCAAAGATCTGTTCGAAATACTCTTTATTCATTGTAAGTTGACCAAGTGCCGAAATAACGCTCACTCTCAAATTAACAGACGGGGTCTGCAGACAAGGTTTTACTCTGCTTGCGGAAATGAGCAGTTCTTTGCTCRCAGAGAACTAATTATAACAGCACCTGGCAGCAGCAGTGAAGATAGGGGCCTGTCAGCACTTTCTCCAAACCCTCCTTTATTGGAGTTTATAGCCCAGTCATTTAAATTTGCTTTCGCCTAGAACTTACTATAAAATTCCCAGTGGCAGGCACTTTTTTCAGGTATGATTTGAATAGTCAAAATAATTTATTCTAGGCACTTTTTAAACAAATTCAGCCAGTGAAATAGTTGTTTTGATCAAATTTCAGAGGTGAGCTGCAGTTGATTATTTCCCTTTTAGTATCTCTACAGAATAAGGGTTGATAATGAAATTTTTTTAAAGAATTGATTTTGTATCTGTAGATTTGCCTACATATTCTTCTGAGCATTTATGCATTTGAAGGCTTAGGAGGATTTCTTGTTCAAAATGGTGGGTATATTTAACAATATATATTTATAAATATATATTTTTATGGAATAAAATCACATGCAACTCCCTCTCAAACAAACCTACTCCACAACCTAGCTATGTATTTTTTTAGCTCATCTATCATATGAAAAACTACACAGTAGATCTGAGACTCTGCTATAAAATAGTGCCATTTCAGTGAAAACCAAGTGACTTTTTCCAAACTGGAGAACCGGATCATGACAGAATTACATATCCTCCCTCCCATATCTATCTACCTATCTATTTTTTAAAAAAAGAAATGAAATTAATTCAGCTATCAGGACTACTATCTCTTCCAGACTGCTACACTGTAATCAATTAAGGCTTCAGGCGTGAAAAGAATTTATGTCATGCGACTTTGCTTAATCCTGCTGACCTCTCCATAATGAGAAAGGATTTTTAACACTAGAGAAATGTTCTATAAAGGATAGATAAGGAAGCCTTCCTGGCTGGTGGTTGTTCCATGATACACTTTGCTATTTTCGTTCATGTAATGCCTGGTTGTCTTAAAAATACATGGTTAGTATTTTATGGAATTCTAGTTCAATGCACTTATTCAGTTGTTTACCAGAGCTTTTCTAATGCCCCACCGAAAAATAAAACAAAGCAGGCAATTATTCAAAAAGAAAAAAAGAAGAGAAATAGCAYGGTAAAGGTTAAGACTTACGAATTTTCTTATATGGTTAGCCTTTGCCTAAGCCAAAAATATATTAATATATCAAAAATATATCAATAGATCTTTGTCAGATATTACTTTGTCTAGTATATATCTGACAGTTGCTGTCAGTTTAGCTCTTGCATCCAGCAACACATAAACTGAATGGCAACTATAGAGCTAATAAGTAAAAGGGTAAAGCAACAACAGGCAAAAATTGCCCATGGAAAATAACTCCACACTTCCAAATGATGAAAAACAAAACTCAGGATGTGATGAAAAAGTTGAGTTATTATACCTATAAATATTTGCTTAATTTTTACTTTTTTCCCCAGACACACATGTTTTTGGCAGAGTAAGTGAAGTTCCTTGWCTGTTATTTATTTATGGCATTCCTAGTGAACAGTGTGTTTGTGAATTTTTCCTATGAAAAGGGGATTAATACGCAAAGAGATATAAACACACAAATTGTCCTATAACCTCCAAAATTTGTCACTAGACAAACTTTAGTGACATTTAATTGCCTCAGTTTCTGGTATTAAACAGAGATGTGCAAGTAACGCTTCCCTAGCTGAACGGCATTGCTAGGAAGGAAGGAGACAAATCAGTGTACTTAGGGGGCCACTGGYGGCTGCCCCAGCCCCTTGTCCCACGCAGGTGCTAAGGCGCTCCTAGAGCTTAGCGCAGAGCAGACAGAGCAGTGGCTGTCATCCAAGAAAACTGAATACATCTATATTAACTTGATGTTTTCCATTAAAGAACATATGTTAATCTGATTGCAGAAGTAGGAAACAATTTAAAAATAATTCCAGTGCAGAAGAGGTTAGCYATGAAAATGAAAGCAATGGGAGCATTACTGTTTTCAGAGCGCRGTTAAATGAATTAACTGCTTATATATGAAATGTAAAAATGTGAAAATTTATACTGAGTTCTAGTGCTACCAGATGATCAACAAGAAATGGTCTCCATCCTGAAAAGCATAAATTTCATGGGATGTTACCTAAGTTACACTTGTTACTACTAGTTTGATGCCTTAGGAAACACTCTTCAGAAGTGCAGAAGTCCCTCCATGAGGGAAAAGGTGAGCATTTCCAGTGGGAGGGCTTGTTCTGTGGTTTAGAAAGTCATATTTCTAGCTGTTAGGTTCCTGCTTGCTGATGCTAGGCTGAGCCACTTCAGCAGCCACGTGGGAATCCCCAACCAGCCACAGCAGTAAATCAGATGCATTAATTCAAATTCCTGCAGGAACAGTTCAGGCCAGGCTGACTTTGCACAGGAGCAGATTAAGAGTACTCCTATGATCCATTTGTACTGGGCTGCATGGACAGCAGCCCCTGAAAGAGGATGGTAAGGACCAGATAGGGGATGAAGAAAGAGAGTGCTCACGCACTGAACATCTATGACAGTTTCCAAGGTGATATTACTCGGGCTCTGTGTAATACCTTTCGGTAACCTGATAAGTAACTCAGTATTCCCATTATATGTTTCTAAATMATAAATTTGCTGGGACAGAGGTTAGAGCATTGGAAGATACATCAAAGTCTTAGGCTAAATTGTGACAGAAGACTCGCTGGAGTCCTATGTTGTGGCTGTGTGTGCATGATGCAATTTTTTTTTGCTTCTGCCCTGAGGCAGAGTCAATCATTTCTCACTAGGAGGATTTTTCTGCTAACCCTATGAATAAGATTTATTGGATTTGGACCAGTGGTTGTTAAGCCCCTGGTCAAGAATCCATCTATCGCACTCCCACAGCATGCATGCTAGGCAGTCTTGCTCTCTTTCGTATCTCGGGTCTCTCTCCTTCCCACCGACATCTCTTACTGCCCAGCTAAACCCTGCCACCAGCATCTTTTTCTTTGTTCCTAAGCAATGTAATTCATTAATTTAAAATGATATTTCAAACAATACTCTTCTCTCAAATTAACAAGTACTGATATTTGCATACTTGGTAAACGTTGTTGGTTCCAACCCATGCAAAAGCATGAACAACCAGATGAGCTGGAGCCTCGGAAGGCGTTCATGTTTCTGCGTGGGTGTKTGACTATAAGGGCATACGCTCATGTTTGCAGGGGATCATGTAAGCTTGAAATTAATATTCCTTAATCTTTTATGCATGCATCCAGTAGAAAAATGCTAGAAAATCCTGTTTTACCGTACAATGAATACTAAAAAATGCACCATACATTGAGGAGAATTAGAAGAGCAGGCAGAAGGCTGGTAGTGGGGTGAGAGGCATTTCAAGCAGGAGTTCTGGCCAGCTCTGGGGAGCAAGCATACAAACAGCGCTTGCCAAACTTACCTGTCTCTGGATACACCGCTGGGGTATGCACTTAKAAGGTTTTCCTCTTATTTTAGTGGTATCACAGCCCAATCCTTCACTTTCAAATATCTGAGTACTTTCTTTTGAAATCTGAAAGTTAATAAACCACCTTGTACTTATCAGTCCAAGAGAGCTGTACAAAAAGCACAGACTTTCTGCCCYGTGGCTCTGTTCTTTTGGAATCATATGTGCAGCATTTAGACTGTGTTTTCATTTTTAAATACCACTCTTTACTAAATACTATTTGCTACTGTTTACTAAATACTGCTACCACTTGTCTTCTTCCAGTAGGTTTCAGAATTAAGTAGTTCCTAACAGAGGACCTCTAACCTCCTCCCTGGAGATCATTCTCTTCTACTGACTATGCAGGACTTAAATCTGGGCTCCTAATTCAGACACCTAAATTAGGTGAGTTTAGTTAGGAAGAGAGGGAAATAGTCTGTGGTGTATATCTCCACTAATTTGCCTTGCTCAGAAAGCAGCCAGGCCCTTCAAGCACTAACACATGATAATTAGTAGCTAGACCTAACTCACATGCCAAATTATGTTCCCCAATCATTTCCTAAACCATGATATTCACTTTTTAATGAGCCATGAGAAAAGTAAATGAAAACCTCCAGGTGTGAATTCCAAATGAAAGCGTTTAATAGAAAAAGATATATACCAAGAAATTACAGTCTATTAATAATACAGAGAGAATTAAGTGCTGGAAATTCTTTAAAATCTAAGCCAGAGAACAAGCTAAAGTGACGTTACCTTTGGCAAGTTGAGCCAGAAGTACATGTACTTAATCTCCCTGAATGATGGACAGAACAGTCAATAAAGCAGTAGTAGATTAACATGGACATATTTGGCTAATGAAACACAGGGAGTGAGAACTCAGCCCACGAGGGGCCATGCTCCGTGGACAGATCCATCTGCACAGGCAGCAAGAAATGTGAATTAATGTTTCTATATGAACACTATGTGAAATGTGTGAAAAGGTATATTTATAAATATATTTTAAATGTTTATAATCATAATAAAAATTCATAAAAAATAAATTATTTTTATGAACATTTCAGGCTAGAGACTTACTGCCTCAGCTGCTGCAAAACCAAGAAATACAAAGACTTCAAGGTCAAGTATACAATTATGTCATGTCAATGTATGCCAAACACACAAACACACCTAGATATATGTATGTATATGTAAAGCAAACCAGAAATATTCTAGACATCTAGCACACTTTTCTCTGTCTTTCTTACTCATTAAGAGATAAAACACAGAGACTATACACACAAAATGTAGAAAGACTGATATATTTTCCTGTGCAGAAGGTCAAAAAAGAAAAATACTTAAGACCATTTCCAAGCAAATGCCAGGCAGTTTCCTGAAGCTCAGCTCGTTGTTCAAGTTCTCCCTCAGTAGCTATTCCCTACTGTGTGTGCTCCTGAGAGCATCCRAGCCCACAGCAACACTAGTGAGAGTTAACTCAAGCTAAAATGAATTGTGCTTTTAACTTTGGACATCCTCCGTTCAGTCTCCATGATGATGGTTATTGCACAGGCAAAGGACATAAATAGTGCTGTGTGACTAATGGAGCCAGCCTTGTAGTCCAGATGGCGAAGAATGATTGGATGTTTTGAGAAGAATCCACAGGCAATAATTTGTTCACATAAGTGATCTGACAAACAATTATGAATAAGAAATGAAGTAATAAAAGTCACATCCTTCTTACGGATATTTTGTAGAACTGGAAAAAGGTTAAATTATTCATATAAATGATTTTTTAGAAACAGTTTGACCAGCTGCAGTCATAACAAATAGGGTGATATATTACTCCATTGGGTGGCCATTAAAAAAGTTAGTGGAGAGAAAATAGCATGTGCACACTAGTGAGGCAAGGGATCATGTGACAAAAATCTTCATAGGAAATCAGTGGTTAAAGTAAGGAGAAAGTAATCTGCTACAGTTAAATCGAAATGACAKTCTAGTTCCAAGCTATATATTAAACAAAAAGTTGTCTATAAGTCTACTTATTCGCCTCTWCTGGTCATGACCTATTCTAACGTGAATTATATTTCCAGAAGCAAAGCATGCAATGCAGATACTTCAAAAGATACTTCAAAAGATGCTTCAAAAAGTATCTTTTAATCAAGGCAAAAACTTCTTTCTGACAGGAAAGCTAAAATGCTGTGTACTAGAAGTATGTGAACTATGAAGACCTGTCGCTTTTCTGAGACAGTTTAACACAAAAATGGTGAAATTTGAAGAGAAATAGTTGGCTACAGAAGGAATTGCAGGTTTCTGGCACTGTTGCATCCACACTACTAAAATAGAAGAAGTAGAGAATACCCCCAGAACTCACCTTGTATCATTTTTGATGACTTTCAAGAGAAACTTGCACCTTTAATATTTGCAGCTAGCCAAAAGATAYGGGATTCTTCCCCACACATTTCTTATCATTCTTTCTCTGAACAACACAGAAGAAACTGAACAGCTAGACAAGCTGATAGCATTGATGGAAGTGCCCTACCCCTACTGAGAGATACTGAGAGCCCCCGAAAAACATTTCTGTTGACAGGCTTGCTCTACCTCAGGTATGTATTTCCATAACAAAAAGCTTGTTTGGTGAAAAGGTTTTCACCTGCATCTGCAATAGCACAGAAGAGAATTAGGAATTAACTTGTTTTCCTGTCTTAGAAATTTTTCTCTAGGTGTTTTCAGTGCTCATTGTTATACATCCAAAGGAAATGAAGTTTTTCAGAGTTTCATGACGGAAAAGGGAAGAGAAAGAGCCCGGTCACAGAGACCCAGGCAACGCCCTGCTCTGAGCTTATTGAATTTCCTACATTCAGCTCAGAAAGGACTAATGAGTTTCCTTTTGCACAAATAATTCAGCAGGTATTGGGTTGGAGCGGTGGCCACAGCACAGCGCGACTGTAATGCGCTCAATTAGCTGCTGCATTGCTGCACCTTTGCTTTTATCAGTGGTTGTTCTAGCTGCAACACTTTTCTACTGGTTTCTTTCTCCTTCTGTGTTTGATCTGAAAGGCCCATTTTAGCAAATCAGTATTTTCAGATAAAAAATCCCCAACAACCTTTGCTGAAGATGTAATTCCTTGCTACCGAAGAATAACAAAAACCTATTCTGAGCTTAGATACAAATATATTCTTGTTTTGGGATGAAATCACAGCAGTTCAGATAGTAGGAGAAGAAAGAAAGCCCTGTTGCCTTTCTTCTTCATAAGGACTGACAAGCTGTGAAAAATGGAGAACCAAAAGAAGAAATAYGAGACTGCTCTGAACTCTTCCGAAGTCATCAGAAGTGGTACCTTTGGCTGCTAAGGAAGTAGGAATAGGCCTGAGCCAAAAGTATAAGCACTAACTTCACAGTGATGCTTTTAAGGTTCACARATTCCATGCTTTACAAAGGGAGTCTGAGATTTTAATTAACATAGTACATTTGCCTCCATCAAAGATGTTTACTTCCTCGACAGTCTTTTGCTTCTCAGAGACTTTTTTCTTCCAGTGGCTGGTCGAATCTTAAACTAAGGATTATTTCCATCTTTGAGCCTATATTCTTCAATGAGCCATGTTTATCAAATTCATGAGATTATCTTGAAAGTAATGCCAAACCTTTTCAGCTGTATAAATTAAATGTGTTTTTCTCCTTGTTAGAATAACAGAGCAGTGACTGTTCCAAAAGGAATGTTTGTAGTAAGGGAGAAAAAAGTTCAACTGCATCTATAATCTAATTTAAATTTTGTGATTAATACACTTCTCTTTTCATAGCCAGCTGTGCTATACTTATCTGTGTTACACATTTTTTAAAGCAACCAACTGCATAGATTTTTATTCTAGGAGAATTAATCACATCCCTGAATTGACGGATATCGTTAGAAAAGAATCAGTCCTAACAAGCTCTGAGCATTAGAGTCGTTAGGCTTTATGGAAGAAAGCCGATCTGGCAAATAAGTTTTGTCTTTCAAAAAGAAATGCTTGTCTTGTCTGAGCCTATCAGAGAATTAATTAGAGGCAGAGATAAATTTTAAAAGTAAAGAATGGGGAGATGATAAAGTAACAAATTAATGGGGAAAAATTGTGCTTTGAATCAATTTGAGAGGGAAAGTTGGGTATCATTACATAATCCTTATTCACATTGTCTAGCACAATGAACTAAGAGATATGTACACTATATATATATATAAATTTAAAAATATATACATACATGTACTGTATATACATGCACCCACATATATATGCCTACTCATATATACTGAAAATTATATAGATAATGTATGTTCTATACAGTATGGAGTTCAGTTAACCTCTGTACTGAACTCCTTTTTGCATCTTTACTCTTTTAGGAATGAACATTAGAGAAAAGGGACACAGGAGGGGTCCCAACAGAGAATCTTATCCTTAGCAACAGCAGCAGGGATCTCCTGTTCTATGTTCTTGCATGGACTGGAAGGCCTAAGAGGGCAATGACTGGTTCCCTTCCTCATGGCCTTCATGATAGTCTTCACCGAGGCCACCTCACAGCTCCACAGTGCAGCTTTCCCTTCTCCATATACTGCTGTGTCCATGCACAGTCATGGTTTTGGCAGACATTCAAAACACAGACTGTCACAGAAGCAGAGCAAATAGCCCCTAAAAAGTCTTCTACTTCACTTTGCTGTTCGGTGCTAGAGCCCATCAGAAGAAAGCCCACAAACAGTACCCTATTCTTGTGCCATATAATCTCTGGTGCAGGAAGCAAAGAAGTGAGGAAGCACGTCAAAGAGAAGGATGTCTAGAAAGCTAGTAAACTATGTATAGAGCAGAKTTTCTTCATTAAGGTTATGATACCAAACTAGTAAGATCTGTTCTTGGTGTGTCTGTAGGCAGGGGGAACCTTTGGGTTTCAACACAAACACGCAGGGTAAAGAGAAACAAGAATAGCTGTGGGCAGCAAGGGTTAGAACTGGAAACACCATCGAGAACATCATACTCAGTTGAAAAGGTCTACTTTGTTAACTGATGTCTGAATACCATAGTTCAGAACTGCTTCTGGCTCTGCTGAAGACAAGCAGGTACAGGGAGACTTGTTCAGATGAAGAGTGTACTGCGGGAGACCTTGCAGAGGCATGGGGCTCGACTAAATCAAGTGCTTATCCCAGGACAGAACAATCTGGCTCTTAGCAAGTATCAACATGAAGAAAAAAACACTCTTTATGTTAAAATAAAACAAACTGTTGGTGTAAGGAAACTGCTTGTTAATTTTGGGTAGCCGCATTTTATTTCATCTGGGAGAGGAATGCAAGTACTAAAACATTGCTGGAAAGGTAGTCGCATGGAGAATTTCATAGGAAAGCTTTCGCTCCTCAAATTTCTGTATCTCTAAAGGACAGCAYCTACATGCTTTGAGTAGTGTCCATGTTGTGCTTTCAGCTTGACCTCTGGTTAATTTGTTGAACAGATCAGATGATGTTGTTGCAGCTCTATAGTAGTGTAAGAAGCTGTCTTCACTTAAACATCAGTTCCTAGGGACCATTTAGGGTATAAACAGCCTCAGTAAATAGGCATTTTTGGATCACTTCATTCTGCACACAACACACTATTTGAGGGTCTTAATGCATCATTTAAACTCTCTCCAAGCTGGCAATGCTCTGTTAATTTTCTTAATTCAGCCATATACTCAGAAATGTTCATTTTCTTTTGATTCTGCTTATAAAAATGGAAATGCTCTTCAGACCACCAGTGACTTCGGGGACAGATGATTTTGTAGGCTTTTAGCCAGGCTATCAGCAATTGTTTTGTCTGCTGCTTTAACAAAGGCTTTTACTCTGCACAGCAAGTTGTAGGGTTTTGCCCCCTATTACACTCAGGAAAAATACCACCTTCATCTCATCAGCAATGCTATTAGAGATAGTTCAGTCTTTCCACTGAGTATACTACTCAACTACAAGGCTGGTCCATTTTCCCTTTACAATAGGCATGTTTAATGTCCTTTTTTTTCCCCCTTCTCTTCTTTCAGTATAATTTTCTTTGGGTAAAGCTGAACTTTGTATACTGGATAATACTGTTCACTGTATTTGGGATTTATGCCCATCTTTATTGGCAAACATTCCAGCTTTTACTTCTTATGGCACAAAGCCAGAACATGAAGAGTATGCAGGCACTCTTAGATCCTAAATTATTGTACATATTAAATATCAGGAAAGGCTACAAATATTCTTAGCACTGTAATCATTGTTTTCTACAACACAGAATGTAGTCAATACCTGCTTACATGGAAGTGGTTTAAAGAAGCTTAACCTCTGTTTCCAGGTATGAATTCATCAYGGAAGAAGTGGTACTGCCCTATACCACATTCCCTTTCTACAGTACGTATTACTGAACATAGATTAAAAAGCATCAAACTTAAGAACAGAATGAATGAGTTATAAAAGTGTTTTTCCATTGATATAAACTTATTCTGTCTTCCTCGTATCTCCTATGTGCTTCTTTATGAATCTTCAGTGCTCAATGAAGTAACAGAAATCTTAAAGACATTACAGCCTGACAAAAACATTAAATGTTGTTTTAATCATTAGAAATCCTGTTTCTGTTAATTGATCACTACAGGGAAGTATGTAGGAACAAATTAGTGGCATCAGTTCACAAMCCAGAAAATATTTTCTCTAAGGATAGTAATTTTCTTAAATGGGCATGTGTCACTGAAAGATGCCTTATTCTTTCCTTCTCAAAGTCACAGTGCACCAAGGTATCTGGAACGGCTGCATTTAACCATGACTGAATAAAAAAGAAGAATGACAAAAGGTGCTTTATGATCTAGTCCAACCCAATCTCTGTATTTCTAATGCAAATGGCAGCCATTCAGGAAAGTACATTATACAAAAAAGCTTTTTTGAAAGCACTCTTATCTGCAGAGATGGATCTTTTCTATTGTTGCTGCTTTGTGGAGTTTTTTTTTCCTTTTGGGTAATTTCTAGTAGGAGAGACTGGTAAGTGAGTTTATACTACTCACTAAAAGCTAAGCACTGGTGAATTATGGGTGTAGTCACATCAGATACCTGTTTTTCTGTGCTGATTCTTTGTCTTTAGTATCTCACGTGAGTACTCTTTGATTTGTAACGTGGAATTTCTCTTTGAAAAATAAATTATCCTTCAACAACTAGGCTTAACTTTCGCAAATTTACAAGCTCTACAAGCAGTGC
This sequence comes from Rhea americana, assembly GCF_003343005.1. Lineage (NCBI taxonomy): Eukaryota > Metazoa > Chordata > Aves > Rheiformes > Rheidae > Rhea > Rhea americana. Next base: position 7,770,818 of record NW_028185594.1, read on the forward strand.
CATCACTTGTCTACTAAGCTTTCATGACAGGCAAAATTATTTCCAAATAAGCTTCTGCTGCCAGAAACACAGAGAATAAAAAGTCCCAGGTTCATGGGCTATAATACATCAAAGCTTCACACTACATGTGAGGTTGATCTCAAATCTTACTCAAAGATGCTCCCCTTAYAGATGTTCACAAGAAATCTTCAGAAAGACCTCTTTATCTTCAGAGATTTCCAGGAGAGAGCAGGGCTCGAAATACAATGCACAGGGACAAAAATTGTTTCCTAGAACAAGAACGGAGTGCCGAGAGCCAGCTACCAATCTGGGTAACACATACGGAGTTGCARGGACTCAGTACATTGCGGCAGATTTTCTGTTACGGCCACTAAAACAGGCCATAGTAGAAGGAGAGGGTTGAGCAGGGGTCTCTCGGAAGAGCTGGAGAAGACTTGTGCTGCGCCCATGCTGCCTGTCCATTCCGCACGGGCATTTCACCCATTTTATCCACCCAGGAAAGCCTAGCAAGATTAAACTGGTATAGAAAATTTGGTATCTAATATTCTCTTCTTTAATTATTTTAGACACTGACCAGGCATCTTCCTTTTTCCCAAAACCAATCAGTCATTTTTGATTAGGAATTAATATTGCAGACACCTGATTCATAGATATTCATAGATATTCATAGATTCATTTCTGTAACAGAAATGAAGCTAACAAACTTTGGACAGAATTTAAAACTGGATGGACAGTTAAAGGACTGGCCCAAGATTAAGGAACAAAACGCCATATAGGCTGAAGCACTGAGTAAAGCCACGACCTTTACTAGTTTCCTGCTTAATAGCAAAATGTACTTCTGTACCCTTCTTTTATAGTATAGTTTTGTATGAAAATATATTTATATATAAAAGAATTATATACACTAAATGATATTCATGGGAAGAAGATGTAAGAGAGATATAATGGTCATCTCACATATTGCATTTCATAAACATGTTTAGATAGCATAGTGACGGTTGTGTTAAGATAATATAAGAAGCTGAAGAGATTAAAATACAGTAAAATAAGTTCCRGTATTCTTAATTACTGACATCAGGAGTTATTTCTATTATTACTATTATTATTAATTAAATAAAAAGGAGAAGGCTCTCCTTCTGTAAAAATCATGAAAATGAAAAGTTTAGACCGACACATGAAAAGATCAGTGGACAGTAAGCAGCCTGTAGTAACAGCCTAGAGGTGTAAAGAAAAGCTGGAACTAAAAAAAAATTTCTGGAACAGCAGGAAATGGCATACCTTACATCATCTTTTTACGGAAGTTTTTATGCCTAGTTCTTTTTTTAATGATTTTTTTTTAAATCAGTCCTTTGTTCTATCTTTTCCTCTGTCTGAATTCAGAACAGTTATGAATACTTCCCTTGTTCACTTCACAAGAGTTGACAGAGCTGTCTGAATTTTTTTATATCACGCAAGTCACTGTCTTGGAAGCAGGTTTCTTACCCTTTGCTAAATTCTTCTTAAGAAATTCAGGAACAGCAACATTTCCTGTTTTTGCTGCTTGCTCTTATCAAGACAAATGTTTTTGATTACTGCTATACTGGGCATTGTTGCAACTGTTCAACAATTACATTATCAGTCATTTTACTATCAGTGTTTATACCTCATCAGTTAAAATATGTTTTGTCCCYATGGTGTAATTTCCTGTGCAGGGTTATTTTTTTTTCGTACTAAATTAATGAGTTCTGCTTGCTAAAAGAAAATAGTATATTCACAATTCCATCCATTTGATGAATCCAACTAAATATGATTCAGCAATTAGACTTGACTAAATAGCTTCTGACAAGATGTTGGAATTACAAGGATAGAGGCACTTAGTGTGCTGTTCTTTTACCCAGTGCTTGTAAGGTGATGGTATTAGTTTGCCTGTTTTTTTTTTTTTTAACATTCCAGATTAATTTTAATAATTCCAACATGGCCAAGAACATTAAAAAGTCATTTTCTGCATATGCTTTTCACTTTCGCTAGGCCTTTAAAATAAAATCGACTTCATCATTCAATCTCAAAAAAGGACATCCATATTTCAAATGACAAAACATCTACATGCASGATATATATGTTTTTCTCAAGCTCTTGGCTCTTGTCATTAATCAGAACATTAAGTTGCTAAAATACCTTCAGAACACTGAGCGCCCGTCACCTGCTGAGTAGATTTCTCTGGCCAAGTCAATATATGAGTGCACGGCCCGAACGCAGCGTACCTGGCACACTTCTATCGTAATGCCTGGAGAGAATTGCTGCAGTGCATAAACCTCAGCACGGTTTTTCAGTTTAACTAGCACAGCACTACTAAGTAATAAGCCTACTACTAAGTAATGAGCCTATCAACACCGTATATTTTCCTGTATTTTCAAATTTCTACTTTTTTCAGCAATGAAAGTTAACCTTCTGTATAAATTCCACCTTTTCTTTCTAGCCTTTAGTGTGCTGTACATCACCTCTAAGGCGCAGAAGAATCTCTAGGAGTGCTACCACTTCCTAAACGTGACTCTCTGAAAAAAGCTCATCTCCTAAAATTCCTCCTCTGTTCTTTTTCCATGATATGATATTCTGCTCTCATTGTAGGACTGCAAGCTGTGCTAGTTCACCCCAGGTAGCTTTGGGTACATTTACACAAATGATCAAATCTGTGAAGTCATTTAATGAAAAGGCTTTTGAGAATAATCCAGTGCAGTGAAAATGCCACTCTTTACATAATACTGAGTTTGCTCTTTGTTCAGGTAATTATTTTGCTTCAGGCTTTGCAGGTGATTTCCAAGAAATTCCTGCTGCCACACTTTGACAAGGTCTTACTTAAAGACCTTTGCCTTCATGAAACTTAGATTTGGAGATGTCCTGCCTGCTTTCACATGGATGGGTCAAAAGTGGGAAAGCAAATACCTAAAAAGAAGCAGGCTGCAGTTTGTTTGGCACATACACAGATAAATTTCTAAATAAATGGAAAACTCAGTTGTACACACTTAGTCCATTGCATGGAAACCTTCTGCCCTAGAAGAGGCATTGTGAGAGCACGCTTCTCAGAGCTCCTGCTACACAAAAAAAAATGACAAAAGGCAAGTTCCTAACACATCTTCCCAGTCTTTAGTGCTTTCATTTTATAACCAATCATTATGCACAGATTTCTGGTCCCATTTTTTCCATCCACCAGCTCTCTCCCCAGATACAACTCACCCATCACCTTTCCTTGGTTCATCCTTCATTTTGCATATGTACACACACAACTAAATCAAATACATAATTCCAAGAAGTTCTTTATCCCCTCCATAGCATCTTATATCTGTGGAAGGAATGACTCAGTAATACACCTTGTATACTCACTGGCATAGACATTACTGTGGTGTCTTTATGTCATCCAAATAAAAATGGAAAATGTCATGTACTCATTCACGTACTGCATATCAAGGTTGGARGGGCCATGAATCTTTCCATTCAGAGAAGACAGAGAAATAGAGTGCACCGAGTTTTCAAGCAGCTGCCATTTGAGGAAGTGACAGCACTTTCCATTGCTATTATTGGGAGTAGTTGCACTTAACAGTAGGGCTAGTGCAAACCCCATGGTTAAGCTGCATTCCCCTGAAATATGCTGTTTTGTTGAAGCAAAAAGATTTTCTGGAGACCTGTTGCTTTTAGCTAAGTGTTTTGGGGAGATGAAGGAAACGAATGAATCCAAGTCCAAACCTTAGATTTCCCTTCCCTTTCTCCTGTCCTCTTATGTGCTTCTTTGCTACTGTTATCTTTTCATGTCTGCTGCACAAACCCTTCTGAGGCCTCAGACTCTCTCCTTTCAGGTCCCACGCCTGCCCTCACAAGCTTCCCTGGGGAAGCTGCAAGGCTCCTAAATAAAACGAAACATCTCAGTACCAAGACTTTCCCATTACTTTTAACTCACTGTAACCTACAGGTCAGATCTCTCCTTCTCTCRGAGAACAACTAATGAATGAGTAAGCTATTTGACCTTTCAGTYCACCTGGGTTGCACATACCTGGGAAATCACAGCACGTGAGCAGTGCTTCTTKTTTACGAGCTACTGCCACAGACGGAGTGGTGTGCCACAGCCCAGCAGAAAAAGACAGAATTTCCTTAGAGTACCCAACTACAGCTAGCAACAAAATCCTATTGATTTATGCAGCAAACACCTGTAGTTTCCTRCAGCTGGGGCTGTGGGATCTTTTATTTGCCTTTTTAAGAAAATGGAAACCGTAATGCTGGAAAATGGCAGTCTTTTCTTTTTTTTACAAGATGTACTTTACACCACGGACATTAAGGGTTATGAATAAATGCTAGAGAGGAAATATATAAGAATACAGGATTTAGGATAATCTCTACATATAGCAAAAAATACCTCTCCAGTGGTTGCAGTCTTCTAGCTGTTATTTAGTTTTATTTCTCTGGTTGACTTCATGCAGAACATGCAGTATGGGATTTCCTACTATGAAATGGCAGCAATGGTTTTTCATTCCATCTTACACTGTGTTTAAATCATTTGATTTAATTGTTGCTATACTAATATTTCTAATTTTCTGTAGTAAATTAGATTAGATTGAATTTGAGGCAAGTATATTTACTTATTCTGCAATGAGACTAGACCCTTAGTCATACAAAAATCTCTCTGTGCTAGTGTAATATAACCTAGTAAATCATCCCTATGACAACTCTGGCTTTGTTTCTGCGGAGCAGACAGTGTTTCAGGGTTTTCTGTCAATCACAAGAGCATCTGCTTTTCCTTGTGGATATTTCCATCCACAATTCAGAGGCTATGTGTTCAGAGATAACAGCTGATCTAATTTCATACAGGAAAATAAATGTATTCAGATAAGGTGAGAGGGGAGTAATTGAGTTAAGATCTGCCTGGTATGTGACAGCAGAGATCAGATACGCTCTTCATGCATATTACTAAAATTGCCATTAATAACTAGAGATGAGTGAGAAATGGACTTTATCTTAGTCTTCTCTGAATGATTCTCCAAGCCGCTGATTTTCACTGCTAATTACTTAAGAGGAGTAGGTGCAAGTTCCTTTGTGGTATAGTGGCAGCCTTCACAGCAAGTTCTGTAAGTGCACTTCGGTGAGAGCCAATAAAACGTCCAGCTGAAAAAGGCGGTGTGGATTTCAACAGTGGTGTTTCTTCYGTGATCCAGGAGCAGATGGAGCTTGTTTTGAACTACACTGCTCTCACCCCACCAACACAGCTAGGTGAGGAGCTTGCTAGGTTTCTTGGCATTTCTTCCTCTCAAGATCCTGAGGATCACAATATGCATTTTACACTTTTCACATTATTTATTAAATTTTCCTAACTCCATGCATTTTACATCCCTTCTCTTCACCTAATGGCTCACACAGTTTTGCACTTCATAACATGGTGCTGCATCTGATGATTTATTTATGTTATTAACCCAGTATCCTCAGGGTTCCCAGGTGGGTGCTCCTGTCTGGATGTCATTGTGCTAGAGACTTTATCTTATCATAAAATACTGTCCATGATCCAGTGCTCTTCTAAGCTAACTGAACAAGGCACCTGTGTTTACCCAACTGCTTTTTCAGGTAGAAGGCCAGCATAATATACAACTACTGTAAAGGCAACAGACCCCAGAGCAGAGGTTTCCCTTGAAGGAGGAGAAGTATGTGGCTGTTTTCTGAGGATGTCCATGCCACCTCTAGCACAGACAGCATGGTCGAGGGAGAAGGCGGAAAGGATACATGCTTCAGGGCAGAGCCACCATATACAATGTCACAGAACTTCTGCCCCACTGGCAGCCTCTTAGTGAGGGATTAGCTTCTAATCACAGAATAAAGTGTCATTAAGGCTCACAGATCTCAGTCGCTCCCATATATGTTGTGCTGAATCCCACAAAGGCTGCATGTAGGAGCCTTCTTTAGCATCTACCTCCTGCAAAAATACACTTCCCAATATCTCAGTGCCTTTTTTGCCATATTTTCKGCAACATATACAGGCTCCAGTATGATTTATTGGAACTAACCTGAGCTAAYCTTAAGCAAGTTAGCTTGGAGCAAACATTTCAGCCGGAGAAATTAGTTCCACAGACTTCCAAGCAGCATTAGTAGTTTGTTTGTACCCATTGTTTTCCTGTGAAGCAATCCAATGTACTAGGTTTAGGAAATYCCTAAATGCAGATTTCAGGAAGCTGTGGAGGGTTCAATGAGAAGTGCACTACATACGTAATGTGTTCTTTTGCCRTTCTTTAAGCACCTAGTGACTCTGCCCTAGACCCACTTAAAGAAAAGCTACTGGGCCAGATGGGCCAGGATGGTCATTCTTATGTCAGATGGAGCGTTGATCTTTTTGTCAACACAGTATCGATGAACCCTTTCCTTTTACATCWTAGGCTCCCTTGAAATAATCTGTCAGAGGTCATACCCTGAGCTAAAGTAGAGAACAGACACAGAGTCTTTTAATTTCAGTTCTGTACCTAATGACAAATATCTCAGTTTTTCCTGAAATAGTCTTACATTTAAGACTGAGAGTAAATCTTCCTTCTTTGTATTTTCCATACAAAATCTTTCTGTCCATTCAGTATTTGATATTTTTCTAAGGACAAAATCATGATTACTTTCAAGTGTGGCTTTATGAATTTGCTCCATTTTGTTAAAATATATGAAAACCTGCAAGGGATGATAAAAATATTAATATATGCCAGGAATATTTAAATGTACCTGCAGGTCTAACAATAAGTACATTTGCATTATCATGTTTCTTTTCTAACAAYACAAAATTTTATCACCATAACCTTCACCTGGCAGAGTCTGAATTAATATGGATTCTCTGTATCTGAATGTTAGCCCTAAAGGCTTCATACAAACCCAGTACACATTTGGACCAAGGTAAATGTTGATTTCCTTCACCTATATCTATCTCCATCTTGATATGCTGTAGCACACAGCAGACAGCCTWTAAGACTATGATAAGAATATGATTGTTGACACTTTTTAGGCTTAGTGCTATGTTTTTTACCTGTGATTAAAAAAAAAAAAAAAAAAAAAGTTGCATCAAGGCTTTTTTTTTTTGGAGGAGGAGGAAGAGGATGAAGAGGGGAAGGTAAGGCTGAACCTATTTCTACTTATGGGTTTGGTTTTTAAAACTAAGTTTTTTCCACTTCATCGCAAAAAAAGGGAGCCTTGACACATTTCTGCTGAATTTTTTTTTTTGTGATCTAAATCCATCCCTCATTAATATACATTAACAGTAAGATTTTCAGAAACACTTCACATTGGCCTGACATTACTACTATAGATTTATGGTATTTAGACTGTTTTTAAATGCACATACTTACATACAACTTTTAGCTACACTGCTAAAATATTAAAAAAAAAAAAACGTGTTATTTTGCACTACAACAAGTGAGTGTTTTTTTAATAGCAATAATGTCATCGAACTAGCTTTCATTTTACAAAGCCAGCTCATACCAGCTTTCACTATGAATGGGCTAAATCTATTCATTCCATACCTAGCTAATATTATCAATACCAAAGGCAGTTATAGTTATGTAGTGTTCCTGTTGGATTTTATGCTGTCTCCTCCTTTCCAGGCCCTTATTGAACTTTAAACCTTATTTTTCAAAGCTGCCTTCCTATTTTACATTGTTCTGYTTCACTATTCTGTGATAAATCCATTGGCATCTGGTGAATTTTAATTCTTCTTTTAACAGCTTATCTACTCAGGAGTCACTGTAAAGTGCTGTAACATTGCTTCTTCATTTCACTGCATCTTCCTGCCACCAGCCCCTCCACTAATCTGTCCCTAACTGGTGACCCCTCCAYGAAGCCTGAAACCAAGAAACGAGCAGAGGCTTCCAGCAACATCAGCCTTATCTTTGTCATTAACTTGTTTTTCACGACCTCTCTGTGGCCGCCCGTTGGCCCGATGCAGGCCTGGTCCTTTGCTCCTGGCGCTGGTGCGGGGCTCCYGGTTGCCTGCCTTCGGGTTTCCTTGGTTCGGTTTATGCACTTTGTCTACCTTAGTTCCTGAACAGGTTTTTACATGGCTTTAGCTTCTGCCTTTGCACCTTTCATATTCTGCTTCCCATTTTTAATTTTCTCTAAGCTGCTCTCTTCCCCTATAAATCACTTTGTTAAGCTCTTTCCTGAGCTGCATAAATCGTTCCTTAGCCATCTTTCCTCTCGCGCGGACTCTCGTCCAAATGGCAGCCCGCTGGTGTGCCACCACCGGCAGAGTAGTGCAAGTCTGCGTACGTGAGCGGGAGAGGTGGGGCTGACCCAGCACGRGCACGCGCTTCCTCGTACCGAGCGCAGCACGGTTAGGCAGACTAGSTCTGCAGGCAGACTTTGTCCTTCTGAGGACCAACACTGTTAGGTATTATTAAACTAAAGCTGTTCAGCTGCATTGAGAAACACTGYTCCTTACTCTATGGCAGAGGAGATAAACCTTTCTCCACACCCCCCCCCCCCCATCATGCAGGGTTAGCAAGCAACAGGAACAATTCAAACTCAGGGAGGTYTGAATTCTATATATATAGGTTAAAAGCACATGAGAATGCAGAATATGAATTCCCCTGGCAGCCGACTCTCTCACCGCGGGAGGGGGGAGGGGGGGCTCCAAAGCAGGCAAATTGTTATGACGGTGTTCCCAYAGTTCTGCCAGGAAGCTCTGGAGCCAAACGCTCCCCCATGAGGGGCTGCAGAGGGAAGGGCAGGAGCCGCTGCGCTACACCCCGCGCCCTGCTAGCACCGCGTTCACCTGTGCAATGAGGTTCCTGTTCTATGCTCGTCTGACAGAGGTTTTCCTCCCCAGCCTCAGCCCACTGTGCAGGCTTGGCCAGATTTTCTGCTAATAAAAAAGTGATAAATCAAGCAGATCAACAGATATGTATTTCTTATCTTTAATTAGCTGATACCAGCCTGGCAGGAGAGCAGTCAACTGAACGCCGAGACGCTCAGGCTCCCGGGGAGCTGACTGCAGCCCCAGGCACCTTCCCCAGGCCCTGACTCCACCAGCTCACTCTGAAGACTAGCGGGTAACTTTTCACTTTTATTTTTCACTAAGTCCTAATTTTGGAAACAGCTCAGCTCCTGCAGGACTGAGAAGTTATTTTGCTGTATCTGGAGCTTCCTTATACTTCACATGCAGTAAATTTAGAGCCAGCCCAAAAGCTAGTATGGTGCTGTTTATCTGTAACTTCAAAAATGCACTACCTCCTTGGTTAGATTCAATGTCTAACCAAGATCTAACCAATGTCTGACTTAACGATCTGCATGTTTGAGTCATGTTGCCTATGCAAGTACAACCAGCCATCAAAGACTGCTTATTCAATCTTTTTAAATCTTCAGTCTTCATAAAATTAAGGTTATTAATCTTAATAAACTTTAATCTTAAGTACTGCTGTACTGGAATGCACTGTGAAAAAGGTCTGAGAGAAATGAAGCTTTCAATAAATGAAAGGGACTAACTGTGAAAATAAAAATGTAGAAAGAGTGGATACTGAATGCAGAAAGTAATATAGAAAGGAGATAAAATCTACACCAGTGGAGAATATTGCCTTGGAGAACAGTATTTTAGATCCAGGCTAAGAGCCCTCTACTCTGAGGGATAGAACTTCTAAATGATATTTTTAGCCCCCTTCTTTATATATATATATATATATATATATATATGTATATATATTTTTGCATTGGCACACATTGGGACAATAGGAGCTTTATTAAGTTAGTATATTATCCCTTGGGCTGTTAGTGCTCCAGCACTGGAGGAGATATATATCCATATTTCTCTACTGACTTTTAAGATACAATAGGAAGAAGGAAAAAAGTAAAAAAAAAAAAAAAAAAAAGTTTTTCACTAGTCCTTCTCATAGGTGGTTCTACTCCCTAAGCAGACAGTTAAAAATCATGCCATGACTGCATGAATCTCTGGGTTTTTGTTTTAGTGCAAAAATATAGTTTCAGTGAGTATTTCTGTAACATTTATATTCTTAGCTCTAATTTGACAGGATTACTATCATTTTTAAGAGCACCTGACTTCCTTTTGAAGGCAAAACATTTGTTTGCTTCTATCCATGATTTTCTTCCAGCTCTTGGATAGGAAGGATGTACCATGGAGTCACAGAGCACATTTCCAGGAAGGCAGTGTAATTCAGAATATGTCAAGGCCAGGCACTTATTATGTTTCAGGATTTGGCATCAATTCTCTTTAGAGGCAAAGCAGAGGGCTGAGCCCGGGACACATCTGGGGCCCGGACGTGGCATTTTCCCCAGGACGAAATGCCGCTCCCGTTGGCCGTCAAGGGCAAGAAGCCGGGGCAYGCTACGCTGCTCCTGCCTGGGGAGCGAGGGCGGCTGGGGCGCGAGGGCTGGCACGGGCTCCCGCGTCCCCCCCAGAAACCCTTCCTTCATCAAAGGCACAAAACCCACAAGACCAAAAGCCTCAGACCCGACTCTCCTGTTCTCTCACTCGCAGCTGTTGCTTCTTTACCTTTCGTTTGCCTTTCTCTAGTGCTGATGCTGACACACACAGCGGGGAGGGAGAGAAATTAATCTTCACACACTAAAATATGTTTTCTAGGGATGAAATCTGTGGATTCAAGCTGGAAAACCAGCTTGACTTAAGAAAAAATGCAAACYTGCACACCCAGGATATTTCTACAGTTGTCTGATCTATTTTTCAAATGTTTACTAACCCACCATTCCTTTCTCTGCATCTTTCTGATAAAAAGGACCCCTGTCAGCAGCTAGGTATTAATGAATGGGTTTACAYGAAAAAGCAACCTAAGAGGTGTTGCACTAACAACCAAGCATCCTTCCTGGTACAGTCGTGTGCTCAGATTTATCCTCATCAGAAATGTCTCAAAGACTTTGCATTAATTAATAAATGACTGTTTTTTTTAAGTGAGGTATAATTGTTAATATTTAAATCAATTTCTTATTGAAATAGCTGGGTGTTTGCTCCATGACTGCATAACTGTTGTGTTCCTCCAAATCTCCCTTCGATGGGACACCTGTTTTTTTCAGCTATCARTATTATGGCAATATTATTTGACTTTATTTTTCTGTGATGCTAATCATTAGTCTCCTGAGTTGACCATGATATATGCAGATAGAATTTTCAGAATTTCCAGAATGCTTAGTTTTTTGTGGCTGGGTGTTTTTTTTTTTTGTTTGTTTTGTTTTCTGTTTTTTAAGTTTGCATACTGTGTGTTCTGCCCTAATAACTTTTGAACTGCTTGGATAATTTCAGTTAAATTTGGMAGAGAGAGAGCATTTTCAAGCATATCCAATTCTTAAGAGTTTAATGAAAATGGAGGAGCCAGAACTTGTTAGTAYCATATTGAGGAAGAAGTATCATTTTCAGTGAATAAATTCAAGATAGATTATAGAAGCCTTGTGTCTTCAGTAACACAGTGGAGAACTCAAATACATAACAGAGATCCACAGCAAACAAAGCTGTTCATGGAGCTATCATCTGCTTTTCTCATCATATCTAACATTATTAGGCACTTTTATTTTTTGTGCATCTCTTTTTACATGATAACTCTTATCTGCCAAGTAGGAAACAAAAAAATGCATGGCTTAGCAAAAAAGATAGGTTTTCTGTTCTCCAGGCTCTACAAAATCCAACACCTGKATGACATCGTATCTGTAGAAGAGTGGTTAAATCTGCAGAAAAAGCCAATTTCATGTTTTTTCATTTATTTGCCTTGAGAAAGTTTTTACTTTTTAAAAGCTGCTACAGCCTGTAACTACCTGCAGCCACACACTCGGTGCTGGAGCTGGCTTCCAAATGCTTATTGGCAGGAGCGCCACGGCCCTGCGGGGCAGCGCCAATAGCTGGGTACCAAAARGTGCTGTGTCTCTGCTCTTGTGTGCCCTTCCTCGACAGTCTCCTAAAAAGGAGGAAGCTGCTTAACACCCTATGTCTGGAGCAAGCACATCTGCTTTCACATAGTTATTTCTATGTTTAATCTTCCTACCACCTCCCCTAGACAAATCTATTGTAGTGGCTACATCAAAAACACTGACAATAGCACCTAATGGTATCCATTCTTTTAAACACACATTTTCCAGTGATTCTTAGTTTCCCATGGAAGAAATCCCTATTCGGCTGCCTACATTTTGTTATTAGCATGTCATTAGTAAGTATATACTGAGGAAAAATCAAAAACTATTGGGTTACGTGTGCATTGTAGCTTTGGATCTTACACATACATCTTTGCCTTAGACTGCCTGACTGTAACCAGCCCTTCCTTGACAGTTAGTTGGGGTTTCAGTGTCTGGGGACTGTCTAATTGGTATCTAGCTGTGAGCAAACGACATCATTAAAAAATACAGTTGCTTTTGTGTAACTCTGCTTATATTTTTACTACTGTGGAAAGCCTGAAAAGCTACAGAATACTAAAACATAGCTGACACTGCAAGAAGTTGAACCAGTACATTTTTTATTCACTTCTTATTCAAGGGGAGCTGTGAAAGAAATTGCTCTGGGTTCACTGGGAGTGACTTTAAATTTCAAAACAATGATGCAAATTTGGTTTGATTCAGTCATCTGTTATTTACCTAATAATTTCATCATGAGCATAAAAATGTRTGCACAGACAGTTGCTGTGCCAATGGACTTCTCGTTGCTCTCTTCTTTTAAACACACATAGCCACTTTTTAAAGGAGGCAGGTATGTTCACATTTTAGCTTCAATTAAACAAAATGTTACTTACGTGGCACTTTAAGTATACACATTATAAACACATAGTAGCTTTCTGCCTTAGAAGCTCATAAAAATGCACTGGAAAAAATTAACCTAACAGAGAAGCTGGTGCTGTGTGTTTCATGTAGGCACTTGGAGGAGAGTCACGGAGTTTGGCAGGTGACAAATTTAAGGTTGTTTTAAGTGTAGGAGGAAACACTAAARGAGTTGCCATGTCAAGTGCAGGGCAAGGAGATGAAGGAAGTAATTAGAAAAGTGGGCTGGAAAAAATGAAAAATGGGAGGAAAAGTGAGCAGAAATGAAGATGGGGTGAGCTTCATCTGGGTTCTGAAGGCAAGTGTACAAAGATGTTTGTCTGGAAAACACCTGCTTGCTATCAAGTCTTGAACTTTCTTGTTCACAGAAATGGGTTACTTGCTTTTTGCTTAGATAAAAGGGAGGTTGATGAACCTTGCTRGACACAGAGGATTTAAGTTTTGCTTGAGAGGTCCTGAATTAGAAAGCATGGGAGCAACAAAACCGGGGAGAAAGCTGCAGATGAACACTGTATAAGATCTCCGCTAACAAAGTCACATCTCTGAAGCATAGTTTCTGCTATTCCTGCTGCTGCTTTTAACTAGGATTTGGCTGAACAGTGGATCACGAAGAGTCACCTGTTTGCTGTGATGCTAAGGAGATGGAAGCAGAAACAATAAAGATCTGCAGAYATTTTTGCTTTACTGATGTCATTTATTTGCCATCATTGATTCTGCTCCTTCCTAATTTCTTGTTACACCTGTTTAATTCACTTTGCCATCTACAAAAAGAGACATTAATTTTATGAGCTCACCCAGACAAAAGCTGTTAAGTGTCTGCATAATGCAGCACGAAGCTCTTGTGACAGATGCAAGAATACAGATGTGGTAACGCTTCCCCGTACAACTCTGCTTTGCTATCCAATTGTTATTTTCCAATTTGTTTGTATATAAAGCAGAGTCTTTAAGTATATCTGAACGGAGAAAACTTGAAAGTCAGTAGAGGTCGTAAAAAAATGTCTGTAGTGCAGAACATTGCCTAGACACTCTTTTTTAAGCAGTTGTACTGAACATCATAAGGACTAGGTTACGATGAGCTACAAATGTTTCAACTTTTCAAAATAAAAACATCATGGGTAATTTTATGCAAATTACAGCAATGCTGAGTAAGTCTCAGCACCATGAAGGGCTGTTCTTTGTAAATGGAAACATCTGTGAAACTAAATTGACAGAGGGTTTTTTCTTTTAGAAAGCAAACTTGCTCCGCTTTTCATTTGCATTAGAAGGTAGCAGCAGGAAAGGTATAACAGAAAACCCAAAACTGAGGAAACAGCTCAAATGTGAATACTTACATTACTCCCTTRTGCTGAGTTCGACTGACAGCAAGCTCCAATATTTGGACTAAGAACCACTGGAAGAATTTTACAAAAGTTCAGAGGTCTAGATATTTCYCATTCTGTTATGGTCCATGACTGCYTCATAAAGTTGCTAAAGTTGCTAGCTACATGATAAGAAATACTTTTTTTTYCCCCGAGGATAGCCTTTCTTTATATACAGTTAGCTCATAGAAATATTTACCAATTACTACAGAATAATAAAAAAATTTATAACTGGTATATTAAGAAAACAAATGATTCTCACAGTTATACACTTATCTCACTGCTGCCCAACACTGCAAACATTACTTTTGTAAAAGCAGAAATGCTTGTTCAGAGATTTTGGCTTGAATGCCAAAGGCAGTGTACCTGCTGCTGTGCCGTAACCCAGCGTGTCAAAGAGCAGATCTGAGGGGGGAAGGCACCACCCACTGGCTAGTGCCTACCACAAGGAAATGATAGCACAGGCAGCTTTAAGGTAATAAATTATCCAACCAAATGTAATCTGCCAAGCCAGAGTGGTATTTACACCAAGATTATACATTTAGAATAGCCTATCGACCTTGTACAGAAAGTGTGAAACATATAGTTGCCGAGAGAAGGTATACCTGCACAATTCATTTTCTAAAGCCAAGGTCCATTATGTGAAACTTAATGCTTTCCAAAGTGGTGTGCAAGAAATTCAACCTGCTAACACCATGGCAATTCTMCTACTACCTTCGGGAGAGTCAATATTTCTGCCAACCATTCACTTAAGTTTAAGATTATTTGTATCATTATGTGAAAACCAGAGCTGGGTATCTGATTCTGAAAAAGAAGAAGAAAAAGAAAAAGAAGGAGAAAAAGAAGGAGAAAAAAGAAAAAGAAGGAGAAAAAGAAAAAGGAGAAAAAGAAAAAAGGAGAAAAAGAAGGAGAAAAAGAAAAAAGGAGAAAAAGAAGGAGAAAAAGAAGGAGAAAGAAGAAAAAGAACAACAGAAAAAGAAGAGAAAAATAAAAAGAAAGGTAATGACTAGACTCTACTAAATACGCAAAATAATATATCCTAATACTGGGAAGAGTTGAAGTATACTACACAGCAGCAAATAATAATTTAGCTACTAGCTATTTACCTATTTGATTGGAAGATAATAATTCTGCACTTGTTAATCACATACTTTGTTGTTGTTAAAGCCTGATTTAGATTGTTCTTACMTTGCGGAGAGCTAACTGATTGGCTGATTTTCAGTCATTAACTTGATTGGAGTCATCAGTGTAGATTTTTACTGTATCAGCCTGTTACAACTTCTTTGTTTTGAATGCATTTTTGATTTATATTTGGAATGGTACAAGAGTTTCATGGTAGTTTCACTATTTCTTCTTCTATAAAAACTGAGCAGTTGCTACAAAAAAGTTTGGTTTTATATCTGACTCTGAAATGCATCGGAAATGATCAGTTGATATTCTCTTCTCAACCTTGTGCTACGGGTTCCAGATTATGCCAGTTTGTATTCAATTATTTAGAATGAAGTAGTTTCTAAATAACAAATCAGAAAATGTACTACTAATTGTGAATAATACCTTGGCTCAGCAAATCCCACTGAATGACTGGGACTCCCATTAATATCTACAAGCGAATGCTGAGACAGCTAGTGAATGGCCCTACAAGACACAACTACCCCAAAGGCCTCTAAATTATGCTGCTAAATAGCAGCACCACTAGGTTGCCAATGGGGGCTCAGTATCAACCTCACGCTACCCTTACAGACGGCCTGCACTGCAGCACAGTATTGGCTTGCTGAGTATGTTGCTTTGAGAGTCACAAACATTCAAGTCATTGGGCAAAACTATTAGGTAATGGATACCTGCTATTGGCTCCTTCCCCCAAAAGATTCAAGTGGAATTAGTGGAGGAAACGATAACCAAATCTCTGACGTTAAAGGTATTTTTGGTGTTTCAAATTTATTTTCACTCCAAATTCACCTTGAATTTTAGTGTAATGCTGATTAATTTCCCTAACAAATAAACCTAATAGATAAATATGTTCTGATATTGAACGCCATGTTTCTCTCTTCCTTGGGCTATCTATATGGCCATGGCAAAAAGAAAAATAACCTTTGTAAACATGCTCCATTGTTTTTCAAGCAAACAAATACAATACTGTACTAAACAACCCAAATCGAGAGTAGAGGGAAGCCACCATATAGTCACGAAAGCCTCTCTGTCTCTCTTACACACACACACACACACACACACACACACACACAAATGGCTTTCATATAACCAGTTTTATTTAATGGCATATTATCACAGCTAATTTCTTCTAAGTGAATTAACATTAAAAATGCATCAAGTACCATGCAAAACAGCAATAAAATGAGGAATCCATAAAAACAATAACAATCTTCATAAATAAAAATGCTTCTTTGAAAAAAGTGAACTATAATTAAACATCAAGTCTGTTGTACTTGCTCATACAATAATCTTGATGCTTACACTAATCTTGATGCATGTCTTTCTGTGCTCACRTATCTTTCTAAGTATTTTACTAAGCACTGGGAAAAGGAGAATTTGAATTAGCCATGAAAGAGTTACTACGAGGAACAAACTAAATGCTGCAATGTGATAATTTTGGTGTTGTGCTTATCATATTCCCAGGGAGACGCTCGATTACAGAATTTCCAGAACATCCAGCAAATTGCATGCAGTAAATAAACATTAACTTTTCTTTTCAATTCACAAATGTTATGTGCTTTGTTGAAACAGTTTATAATAGCAACTTGTTCTACTCAAATTGAAACTGCATTTTTCAAACTGACTATAGTAAGTCCTTTGCTAGAGCAGAGTTGTACAAAGGCAACATGATTAAAGTCATGACACACATGAAAGAGAACTGGAGGGAACATACATAGTATTTATGTATCAGTATTAAACCAGATACAAACAGTAGAAGAACRTATTTCTCTTTATAGCACCTTTTCTTCTTTTTTAAATGCATGAAACCTTATATTTGTTTCATACACAATATCTGAGGTACTTTCTTGGCTCCTTGACTGTAGTAATATGGCCTTTCACATTTTCTTTCTCAAATATTCCATGAAGTAGAATAGGGAGGTCCAGATAACTAAATATTCAAGAGTATTCTAGAAGTCTTTAGCAGACAAGGGCTTGAATCTGATTTTCAGCAATAATCTAAGACCTCTGTGGAAATGTTTTTTTCTTCTCTCATCTGGAGAGCTGTCGGATGAAAAGTAATCACACTGTCCTGTTGATTTTTTTCAGAAGAACAGCTACTTCAAACTATGGAAAATGACAAAAAAGGTTGCTCATTGACTTGATTACTCCTATCTCTAGGATCCAAGCAAATGATGAGGTTTTCTAAATGCTCCAGGACTGTTTCAAAGGGGAAAGAGAGAACAGTTTGTTAAAAGGTGTAGGGGCAGACAGGCCCCAGTTGTTGCTTTGGGGTGATTTATCTGCCCTTTTCTAGCTCCTTTACCCTCTACAGAGTGGAGCTAGACAAAGTTATTGAGCTCATCACCCTTTTTGCTCTACTCTATCTATAGCAAGATGACTCCTTGCACTTATCCTTGGCTGAGGTTCCTCTCCTCTGGCATCCGCCCTGTGTGAGGCCCTTCCCTGTTCCTGTGACTGGAAGAGCAACATATATGCTGGACTTCTTATATATTCCCCATACTCTACATACAGCTACCTTGGCACCTTTTGAGATAGAAAGTCTATAGGATCTTTTACTCCATGCCACAGATGAGTCCCCTATCTCTCCAGTTCCCTGCTCCTTGTAGGCATTTACACTAAGCACAAGGTAGCACAAAAYTGAAACAACAACATCTAAAACAAGCTGTGCTACTTGAGGCGACAGGGACAATAACGAGCAATGGCATGTCAGCTCTGGCCAGAGCCTGCAGGCCCTGGCTGAGGCACCCTTCARGCACCGGGGTTCAGGACGGGCATACTCCGAGATTTCCTCAGGAAAATAACTCAGTGGTCTCCTGATAATTGCTGTTTCTCTTTCTCTTCTCCCCATGAGCATCTCCTACTAGTAGGTAATTATTTTCTGCATTCTGCTATAGCTGTTTCAATAGGMATTCACAGTCTGAACCGAGCAGAGAGCTGTAGTAAAAAGTGGCTGATTTGCTTTTCCAAGATGTTTTATGTGTATTAGTGGATATGTTCCGACATCCCATTGCCTCAAGGAATGTTGGCCTCAGAGAGACTTTGAATTATATTTCTGGTTAGATCAGGTATATGAACTCTTTTTTTTTTTTTTTTTTTTTTTTAATTCCAGTTTCAGACTGAAATGACCATGGGGAGCTAAGAGTGGAAGTGATAATTTTAGAGGAAAAGTGAAGGTTGTTACCTTGACTGATTGCTAATGGGCCTGTTCTCCCAGAGAGAGGGAAAAACTTGTGGTCTGCACAGATGGTCCACTTCACAGAATACATTAACAGGCAAAAAGATACCATGTGTTTGACTTGTGTATTGTACTTTAAAATGTAGGGCAATCATCTCATTCACTCTCAAATGAATACAGAAGTTGCAAAAGAAAAACATAATCTACCACATATTACTTCTGTAGGCTACAAAATGTACTAAAAAGTTATAAAACAGTAGTATCAGAACTGTCTAAAACTGTATTTCTGTGGCACTCTCTTATCTTACAGTACTTTGACTAAAGAACAACACAGACATTAAAAGACATGTAACAATATAAACTGAAGGTTAATTTCCTAATGGCCTTCGATAGTTTTCTAGTGGACTTTAAGTTCCATTCTTCCTCACAGAATTCATAACTGAAGATTATATTTTGTAAAAACCTGATTTAGAGCATTGCTTGGACTGCTATGTCCAAATGATCTTCATCTGCTTTGACAGTTTTMATAGCTTAGCTGGCTAGTTCCTGACAAACAGTGACCACTTAGAAATCAGTGCAAATGGGGGAAAAATAAATCATATACACTCTGAGACTGTTCTTTCCTTGCAGACTAAATACATCCACTACAACGGAACTTTTGACTTGTACAGTGAAAACCAGGGAAGTGTAGCTCATGGATGTTGTAGACACTTCTCAGCAGGAAATGATCACACTCCCTTTTACCCTTTGATTTTATAAAACAGGGTAATTGCAGAGCAGAAGACAAAAGAGATCTGAATTAGATCAAATATACGCCCGCATTATAAGAATCCTGAACTTAAGAGTTCCCATTTAACAGACAGTATATGCTACATCAGTACGTACTACATTCATATGAAGCACTCTTTTCCATTGTGAATTGGTTTGTTTTGAGCTGGATGGAAGTGTAAGAAATAGGATTGCAAAGAGCTGAGAAGTGTACTGTCTTACCAGTCAAAATACAGGCTCACAACTTTGCATGAAAATTACAATGCAAAATTGCTAAGATTTTGTTTAGTTTTGATTTTCTTTGGTGGGACAAGAGGGAAAGAAGCTCCAGTACTTCTTTAATCTAGAATAATGTATAGGATCCACAGGGTTGCTTCAGGGTTTGATAATGGCTTCAGGTGTTTGGTCTCCTGAGACTTTAGATAGTGTGAACGTATTGCAAATCTGCTATTGCTACAGAGCTGTTATTGTTAGTAGCCAGTTGTCTCCCCAGAACAAGAGTAATTAAAGTGTACTGCAGTACAGCTAAGGGACTGCTCTCCGCTGCCTGAAGTCATTCATCCGCACAGAAGAGATCAGCATTCACAGTTTACTGTGGCCATGAGTAATAACCATCAGCTGACTTCAGCCCTGGCGTACTCCTGAATCCTGCCCATTCCCGTGAGCAGCCCTTCCAAGAKCTGGCTGGCAGTTCGGTTGCCTACTGAGTGCCAAATGGCAGTGCATCCTTCCTGATAATTTCTGTAGACCACATCTTCTTTATACTGCTGTCATTTTACATCTCTGAAAGGTAGCTGTAAATGCGTATTTATAACATAGGCCCTTCTGAAGGATACTGAACAGTGTGTAGCCTAGAGATCAATGACAATCACTGGATTCATATACTGACAATTTCARTATCTATCTGTAGGTGCACTAAAGCAGAAAATTGTGAAGATTTCCAGAGCAAATATGGCTTAGGCATGAATTAAGAGACCACTCTAACGATTTCTAGTTCTCATCGCTTTAAAAATTTATAGCTCCTAACTATGCTAGGTTGCAGAACATGCTCTAAAAACATACTTAAGGAGCTGATAGCTGTGGTTTAAGGAGCTGATGCCTGCTCCATTCTCCCTTACATTCATTTGGGCTCTCTTTCACTATGCTAACCCAAGCAGTTGTGTAGCCAAGGGAATTGATCCAGCTAAAAACAGATCTTTCTTTTTTTCAGTTATTTTTCAACCAGAAGTATTCCCTGATATGCTTTGTAGCAGCATTCTGCAAGGCACAACATGGAGGTGGAAATGAGCAGCCAAGAGCTTCTGCCACCAAAGTAAGAAACAAGTCAAACACCTGCCTCTGCTGCACAACCTTGTACAGTCTTCTGCTATGGCTTAGAGTATATGAAAAGAGTATATGAAATGAGTATATGAATACTCATTTTACTGAGGAAACCAGGACCTGGCCTGGTTACAGGGCCAGTTCCAAAGCCCTCTGCTTCCACAGGGAATCTCTGAGCTCATATAGCAGGCTTTGGTCCTAGCCCTTTGGTCCTAGCCCAGAACCTCGCCTTGGTTCCTAATCAAAGACTGCTGAGGCCTGATAGAGGAGGCCTGCTCAGATGAAGGCAGCCCTACCTGAACCACCACCACGAGTAGTCCAAGGTGCCTGAGAAAGCAGTGACATAGCACTTCAGGAGATAACACTTACCAAACAAATGGGACTGGCGGTTCTCACTCRTTTCCTGCAAACGTGGTGCCAGAACACTGATTTATTAGTTTGTCGTGTGAAGCTCAAACAATGAGCACAAGAGAYAGGGGTTTTTCCATAATCATTGTTCTAATGACAATCCTTCACGGCATGGCTGTTTAGCATAGGAGTTAGAAATGCAGCAACCTTTTCAAAYAGTTCAGACGTGAGATGAGTCATCTCTTTCCTGAGACTGTTTTGGAAGCATAAACACAGGAATCATTTTTGTGACAAATTCCCAGGCCAACTGTAAGTTTAGAAAAGTTCCTCAGAAGTAAGGATGTCTTTTCCACGCTCTTCATTATGCAACTTGCATTTAGAGAAATATCACAGGATAGCATATAGCAAAACAGCTAATTATAAATTAAAGAGAAAAGAAAGATTTTATGGCRAGAATGTAAGAGAAAATTATGATTTAATGTCTCAAACTGAATAAAGGGAATCTCACACAAATGGGGGGGGAAGAGGGAAACAAATGAAAAAGAGATTTCTGMCCTCAGAATCATAGAAGGGAACAAATTGAGACTGGAAAAAGAGATCTGGACTGGAGAGGCTATACTGACTGGTATATTTTATTGTGTTGTTTTGTATGACAAAAAATCTTAGTCCTCATTAGAGATAAGAAAAGATCTATTATTCTATAAATGCTGTTTCCTAAAGGCAGCTAGTTGCAGAGCATAAACTAAAGCAATAGTTCCTTTATTTCACATTTATTACAATGGGTGAGTTACTGTACATTTTAATCTCTTTGATTGCAAAGCTGTATCTGAGTGACAGTGCCCTTTCCTCCAAAGCTAACGCATTTTAAGAGATGATGCTGAACTTTGATGGAATGTTGGGAAGTGCCTGCATTGAGATCTCTCCGAATGAATGGAAAAAAAAAAAACAGTTGTAAAGCAGTGAATATCAAGATCTCCTTTGGAGCTTTTTATTTGAAGTTGTTGAGGACATCAAAGATGTTATGAATCATTTTTTCAAACACCCTTTCCTTCCRTAGGATGTGATTTATGTAGAAAGTAGGAGTATGCACAAGAGGATTTTTTTTTTTTCAGACAGCTCAATTTTTTAGCATGGTCACTGAGACATGATGTCTCCAGGGTGTTTTTTGAAAGAAAAGTTATCCTTCTTAGGATTTAAAATGAGCAAGGTTTCATCGGGTTGCAGAATCAGTCATATGCACAGACCTCTGACACAGTTTATGTTGGGTCAGTTGTTTGGAAATGCACTTCCAAAAATCCTAACAGTCTGTTACAGACTCTGGGAATTTCGGTATTGAGCAATGACCTGCATTTCTGATGTGCAGCTTTATTGTGATAACTCTTCAGCGAAAAATCTGGAGAATGTGTAAAAATTCTCATTACATACCCTCTCTTTTTAAAAATGAACAAAATCAAATTTGACAACTTGTGTGATCTCTACCCCACAGTAATGACCCCTCAGTATTGAAGAATTCACCGTATGTTGTCCCTTCTGGTAATATTCACTGTAAATTAAAATTTGACTTCCAGACTATAATCTTTTAGACCTGGCCAAAAGAGGAACTGATGTTACGATACTTTCTCATGTTTCTGAAAGCTAATTTTCCTTGCTATTACTATCTAAATGTTGCCAATTCTACTGATGCTTTTCTCCCTAAGTATTATCCCTGTCACAAGTGGATGAGTGGATGAAAAAAAGGGARAAGGAAAACAAAAGAAAGGAAGCATGTTGTTCCAAGAAGCTCTGTGACTGCTTTACATTTACTTACTCTTTATTCAGTAAAGCACTGGGCACATGGGACTATACAAAAGAACGGAAATATTAATTCTGGAACAGGAATTGCAAGAAGAGGGTGAMACAACATGATGAGGAGAACCCTTGTGAGAATGAAACATTCTAGTTTAATAGAGGTGCTGCTGGAAGAAGCTAGTGCTACTTACACTCAGATCCTCTCTTTTTTTACAAGTTTTCACCTGCTACCTCACTCAACATTTTATTAAATTCTTGGTTTAAGGCTCTGATTTAGAGCAGCTTTAATAATCATGACAGGGAAGGACAAGCAAGAAAAAAACTCTGCATTTGTTCCCTTCACATATTTAGCTGAACTGAATGTTTTGTTGGCAGTGTGCATTTGTACATTATAAAAAAGTTCAGAAATATAGAAAAACATGAAGATGGCTCTACTAAAACTCATTCCACCTAGGGGCCTCCACTGGTGCTACTTGAAAAAAGAGCTTAGCATATGGCCAGAGCCCAGTAAAGTAAATTCATTTATTTGTAGTACTTTAGATAGATTGAAGGCTGCAAATCCAACGTAGCCAGAATTGCTATCCTGTGCTGAAACCCTCACTCATTTCAGGAAACCATTTGCTAATATGCAGAACTCCCAGTTTACCCAGCTGCAGCAGGTAACTAGTTGTAATCGGTCACAAACCATTTGGGCATTCAGCATGGGCTGGCTGTGAGATGAGAGTCCTTCTTCTGTTGCCAAGACAACCCAACAGATGCTAACAGTGTAAATTTATTTGGCAGTCCTGTTCTATAGCACACTGTGGATATTAATAGGGGGGCCTTCAGGCATTCATAAAACATCTAAAATTTTTATTTTTACCATTTTTTAAAATAGCATAACATACACTTAGGTATAAAATGAACATTGCTGTCCATGGAAAATTAATAGTACTGTACAACAAAGAAAATGATAGTAATAAAAGTAAGTGCGCAGTTCAAGTGAAGGCTGGAGTATGGACCAGAGTCTCTCAGGAGGGCAAGGAAGTATTTTGTCTTCATGCTTTTTCTTTCCTTGGATTATGAACTATTGGGACACTTATTTTGCTACATAACATTAGGATTTTCCTAATATAGATGTTTCTTCACCAAGGAATATCTTGGGCTTATTAGACCACTGAACAGAGGATAGAAAATAAATGTTGGTAGCGATTACAACCCCTTGCAAAATCAGAATCAGCAGCTCATGGTTTCTTGTATGTGCACAGCACGGTAAGCAGTGCACTCTCAGAAATGCTTTAAGATTTCAAGTGCCAAAATCCACTTCTCATATTTACCACACTCAAAACAAGCTGGTCAGGACACAGCAGCATTGTATCTTCAGTAATGAGTTAAAGAAACATATTCTAAAAAAGAACAGGTAAATCACACTGGATTGACAACACCCAGCACACTGTATTACTTTCTTACTGTAAACAAAGTAAAAGTTGAAACACATTGTAGGATCTTAATAGAAAATGAAACATAACAGTTTTTTGAAAGGCAATTTCAAATAGACTGTTAATAGCAAGCAAGGTCTCCAGATGCATTAAAGCAAGCATGTTTTCTAACTGCACTTCTTTTAAAATAAGCTTTCAGYTGCTGACAGATGCTATGGCTAGAAACACTGGAAGGAGAATGGCTCTGTCTCTATGTATTTCTTATTGTTACAGATGAGTATATTTTCAGTAGCTAGGTAACCAGAAACACTTTTTAGTTTAGCAAGTTAGCCTTTGAACACTTTCTTTCTTTTTAAGTAGAGAAAAAGGTATGAAAGAAGAAACTGGGTTAATAGATGGCAATGCCAGAGACACATGTATGACTTTTCTTTTCACTGGTGAATGCAGCCCTGAAATAAAGTCACATTGCTTCCTGGCTCCTGATGCCATTAAAACTCTCTTTATTCAATCGTTYGCTCAGTTTGAAAGTTTGCTTGGCAAAGTCCTTTGCTGAGATTTTCAAAGGCAACAAGAGGATTCAGCTGCTTGTTTAGACATTGAAGTTTACAGGAAAATGCAACTAGATCCTCAGTTTGACCTTGAAAAATAAAATGCTTTGAAGTGTAGGATTTGTTTCAGATCAGCTAAATAAAAACTGTGTACACTGGGCTTTAATTTGGTATTGTCTGGAGCTCTTTTATCTTGCCAGATTTCCAAAGGACATTTATTTTCAAATCTCTGGAGCAAAATAATTCATTTACTATTCCAAACACCTTGAAAAGGCAACAGAATATAACATTGTGTTTCTGATGCTAACATTAAAGGGTGGGATAATTATGATTCTCTTCAATAAGGGCAGAGAAGTTTTCTTCAGCTGTCAGTGGGAATCAGGATAATTCTGACATGTTTGCCCTTGAACTTCTGAATATTTTCCAGAGATCAAGCTCCAAGTGATTCCAGAGAGCTTGAAATTTTGTGCCAGGAAGGGAAGATGTTCATAGCAAGAATGTAAATAGTTGCGGTCAGATTTTAATAAGCTATATTTAAATGTGTAGTCATTGTTTCATGCAATACCTTTTAATCATGTTCTAACAAAGCCATGAATATATGTTTGAACAACATCTCTGTGTATTAAGCATTTCATATTTCACCTTTATAAGCTGCAAAGATAATCAGTGTCCTCTCAGTACTTCTGAGGGCTAATTTAGCACCATTAATGAYGCCAACAAATATATAACTTATCAGTAACATTAGACACCAACAGAAGCATTGCTTTGGAAAGAAATCATTTCAAGTATACAACTGCCTTAAAAGAAGTTCTCATGTAAATCAGCCCATCCAGATAAAGAAAAAAGGATTCAATTCCCATAGAAAGTAGGTATCAAATTCACAGGCTAATTTTAATAGTGCMTATTGCTGTTCCTTTTCCCCTCTGRGATTTCTGCTTTCTGAGGGTCCCTTGGGATGGTGTGTGAGGCACTGACATGTGTCCTGCCCAGATGTGCAGCAGATGTTGTGAGGAGAGCTTTTATCACCGGGACGCAGCCTTTTCTCTCCCGGCAGGTTTGCAGGACAACGCTGGCGAGCGGCGCGCCGGAGCGCGAGCCCCAGGGCTTTCCCAGGCAGCAGAGGCGGCGAGGAGCAGGGCTGCCCGCGCCGGCGCGGCCGACGCTGGCCCTCCCGCAGCGACACTCTGCCAGTGGCACGYGAGTGGCTTGTGGCCGCCCTGCCTGCACTGGGATGACTGTGGCCAAAAGGGCTGGGCGAAGACCTGCCGTGAAGCTCGGAGAGCGGCGGGAGCCCGTAGCGCCCCGCRCGGACAACTGGGCGCAGCCACGAGGCTTTGGAGTCTGCTCACGTAAAACACCGCAGAAGCTACCATCACCCTTGCTACAGTAACCTCGGACAAAAGGCTCTGCAGCGTCTCTCCTGCCAACCTGTTTCCAGCCATTTTCCAGCTGTACCAGGGACTCACGACGAGCCCAGATGTGAGACGACCTGCTATCTGTCAATAATATGAAACACGGATAACCTTTTGCGCCTTCTAGACTAACTCCAAAGGYCTCACAGCCTTTATGTGAAGCATCTCCATTGCTCTAAAACAGCTGCAGTTCACCCCCCTTTACCCCTTCATTGCCAGACGGGTTTAGAGGAGTTCCTCTCATGTCGTATCAAGGAGTTTGCACATTTCCTTTTTTCTTTTTTCATATTTATGTGCTTAGTTAAAAAGCAGAACTACTGAAGATGGGAATCTTTGCCCTACTTTCTTATCTTATAATGTGCTCTACAAAATACACTCTTCGAGTTTTACTGATTATTTTCTTTGACCTGTGAAGCAGCCTGATGAAATTCCCTACATTCTGCCTTGGACCAAGAAATCTGCAGTAGAAATACCATAATCTGAAAGAAATACTTTCTTTCAAACTTCTGGTTGAAGGTGAAAATAAAATTCTCTTYGGTTCCTTTGGGGTGCAGACGAAACAGGTAGCGTGCATGTGCAGAGCTTTATCGCCCCAGGAACGATGCTTTTGCAGTCCATTTTCTAAGCAGCCTACAGGTCATCAGTGATGAACAGCAAGCAGTGACAGATAAACACAACACGAAATCCAACACTTCATTTTTCACTGGGCTCCTGCCCATTGCTAGAATCTTCGGATGGTCCACTACAATTTAACTAYGTAAAAGACAGCTCAACTATTTGAGGAAAAGATAGATGAAATCCAAGTGAGGCCTGAARGAAAGCTTTCAGAAATACTACGTATGACATCTTCCACACAGCTGTGAGACACCATGGATGATGCTCTACTGCTTGGCCTCTGCTAAGTCTTGTAGCCCACCATTACTGTGCTAATTTGGGGGCAAATAATGATGTTATAATCTGATTTATTATCATGATATAGAGAATCCATGACTAAACAAAGGGTTTACACATGCAAATTTAGAAGCAGGTAGTGAAACCTATGTAAGAATAACTATAAAACAATAAAYCATCCAGCTCTCTTGTTTTAGGAAATAGAGATTTTCTATTGCTTTTATCTTGGTCTAAACTGAAGCGCTGAAGAAGACTGGAATGATCAGTTGAAATCCTCTATTTACACCAGTCACTGTTCTTTCTGTTCAACACTGGATTTTACAATTCATTTTTTTCCTTATATCTTRGTGGTTCTGCAGCAGAACTTTCTAAGGATGGCAGATTAATATATTACTAGATTAATATATTGTTTTAATGTAATATCTTGTACATACATGCTCAGAAGCACTAGCCAGCAGTAAAATCAARCTGGTTCTAAGTTCTTCAGAACCTCCTCAGAGAGCAGAGGTCAGGCTATAAACTGAATTTCTAATGTGCTTATTGCTACAAGATGCAGAAGTTTCATATTCATCAGCCACTGACAGTGCAAAGGCGAGGGAAGGAAGCAGAGAAGTCAGCCTGTAAGAGTTTGCCAGTAGCAGAAGAAAGTTGTCATCTGACGCCATGGCTGGCAAGAAGTAACTTAAATGGTAATTAGTATCATCCCAGCATTTACAAGTCAAGCCTATGGGCCATCAGTACATGGATTTCTCCTTTGCTGAAATCAAGGTGAAGACACAACTGTCCTTCCATAATACCGCCATTCCCACCCCAGCGCCAAGCAAGCGCTCCCTTCCCTTTCCTCTTCCCTCTCCCCTTCCCGAATGRGAAATGCAGACGGAGGGGATGGACAGGGAGTGGAGAGCTGGAGGTGGGGGGAGCAGTCCGCAGCTGGACTACTTGGCTCCGTTGTACCTGTCACATTATAGTGACAGCGCCTTTGACGTTCAGCCTTTGGCCAGCTAGTAGGGCTTTACCAGGGAGGGGAATGCAGAGCTACTGTTTGGTAAGAAAAAATATTGGCCTCATTGTCTTGCAGCTTCTCCTGCTTTTTTCTGAAAAAAAAAAAAAAAGAGAGAGAGAGAGAGAGAGA
The DNA here is from genome assembly GCF_003343005.1 of Rhea americana. Lineage (NCBI taxonomy): Eukaryota > Metazoa > Chordata > Aves > Rheiformes > Rheidae > Rhea > Rhea americana. Next base: position 7,798,887 of record NW_028185594.1, read on the forward strand.
GAAGAGGAAAAAAAGCAAAGCAAGTGTTTCTCTGAACACTTCCATGTGTCAATTCTGGCACATAGGAAGAGGGTACAACTCTCTATGTGCCTATGCGGAGTTTGCACAACTCCAAAGCTATTTTCAACAGTAAAGCTTTCTTTTTTTATTTAATTGCACAAAAAAAGGAAAATACCAAGTAAGTTTTTGCTTTCTACACAAAATGAAATAGTTTGATCTCTATATACTATATATATACACACTATCTATTATTACCTATTATCAGTAATTGGTTTCTAACTGAAAACTCCCCCTTTCTGACACATTTTCCATTATATTATTACTAAAGCCTTCTTTTTTTGGCTCTTATTTTGTACCTTACTGGGCGAACCACTGTGAACCCTGGAAGTGCTCTTGCACTGGCAGGGATCCTGTAGATCCTGCATGGCATTTAAGCCACAATGATGAATGTGGGATACTCCTATCAGGCATCTATCTAAATCTGAGCGGGCAGGATCTCCCAGTCTGTCCCAGCAATGACTGCTGCCGTGTTTCTAYGCTGCTCTCCTGAAGGCAGCGGGGCAGGAGTAGGCAGAAGTTGCCTCACTAAGCACCTCTTTCCTCTCCATTTGTGCTTTCCTGTGTGTGCAGGCAGCTGCAAGAGGAGAGGGGAGTGTAGAGCTGGGGAGAAAACCCCACAGGCCTCATTCAGACCTCGAGCTTCTAAGGACACACTGCAGAAGAAATGTTAYTGCTAAAACTCCTCCTCACTTTCTTTCTCCAGTTAGTAACCTCAGTGGCACAGGTCAGCTTAGTGGGTACAGTATGGACAACATCACATTTTGTAGGCTGTTCTGCCAGGAGTAATATTGAAAAATGCCTCAAGGATCAGCAGGAACTGGCTGCGCCACTAACTGTGCCTTGAACTCCAACCATTAAAAAATAAATGGAAAACATTTCCAAAATGTATGCTGTGTTCAGTGTTTTTCTTAGTAAGTGACTACRAAATTGTTTTACATCACTTTGCTAAAAAGGAGTGGGAGGAGAGAGGGCAAACAAAGGTATTTGAACATCCTTTGCTATTTAACCCGCTCCTGAAGAGCCAGGGAGCTCCCAGAGCAAAGATTCRTGGTTTTCTTCGTGGCTAGGTTTCACCTGAGCAAACTGGCAACGGTGGCCCYGAGGAGCGAGGCAGGGCCTGTGGCACCCCCAGYACTACCCCGGCACTGCCTGCCTCCRAGGGGGAAAACTGGCGACCCAGAGAGTGTAGCCAATGTAATGACATTATCCACTGCCAGCAGAAAAATAGTATAATCTACTATGTGATGTGTTTCTGTGCATGAAATATACACAGCTAATTACACCGAGCTATAGTCACCTACTGCTAATTTCAACACGATATGGTGAATGAAGCTACACARTGTGTTAACACTGGCTTAAGATGCACAGAAGCAATTATTTCCTTGGGAATCAATAAGCAGTGGAAGCATTGACTCTAGCAATATAAAAAAAAACTCAGCAATCTTTCTTCAATGCTTTAAGAGAGAGGTTGGTACAGATCTCCCCAACATCAGCTACATATTAGTGCTTGAACTGTTGCAGTAGTACCTGTGCTGTCTGTGTATTTTATAGGTGCTATTTATTTCTTTAATAACTGGGAGAAAATGAATCCCTTAGTTACATTCTGATATGTTAACTAGCATGTATTTTTCAAGCATATCATTCCTCTAGACACCTTTTTAAAGTAGCAGTATAATAGGATATTGACTGTATATGAATTGAGGGAAAAAATAAAGGTTGCTTATGATCAAATCATTGAACTTTGCTGAATTAAGTTTTGATCAATAATGTATTAATTTAGATCCTTGAGCAGAAATTGTTTTCTTTTTTTTCCTCTTACACTTTCTCTTTCTTTCTTTTCTTTTTTTTCTTTTTTTCTTTCTTTTTTTNTTAATCTGCTACCTCTCAGAACTTCAAAAGAACCCATCATGGTCCTGTGCAATGAAATGGAGGCAGTGAAACTGTGAAAGGTTACCAAATTGTAACTTTTATATAAAATGTGTTACTGTGTTGCAGTGAAAAGACTTTTTAGTTATTGCAAGATACTAGAGAATTGTGCGTGAACTTTGGAGCACTCACCCTCTTATTATCAAACCTAACAGCAAACACTTCCTTTTCATCTGCTACCTTCTGCCTCGGCTGACATCTCTCCTGTCTCAGGCAAGCTGTATGATTCTCAGCTCTAGGTGCCCTCTCAGAAAYGCTCCGTAGCCTTCCCAGCTATACATTTTTGGATTATTGGATTCTAAAAAGTAATCTAATGGAAGCAAATAAAATGGAGGGGACTATGCTACATACCATTTTACACATAACTACATAGTTGATTGTTACGGAAATCGAATTATCTAATACCTAAAAATACTATTTTTCCTTTTTTTTCACAGAAGAACGGAAATCCTAGAGCTTATGTACGTCACTGTGATATAAGGAATCCCGGACTCTGAATGTCATAAACTCTGTGTGTGTGTATGACTGTGCACAAGTCATTTTGGTTGCCACCTAAGAAAGCCCTGGTGAACATACTCAATCTTAAAAATACATCACTGTTCATTCAAAAGGAGTGTGTGCTTGTTATTGAACTAGTGCCTTTACACTTTCTGACCAGGAAAGGGACTCCTTCTATGCTTACAGTTAGTTACATAGCTCCCATTGAGGAATGCATGCTAACTATCAGGGCTTTTTTCACTGGAAAGGAGGAAATAGGAATAATTCCCTGATTTGTGTTTTCCATGTGGACTAAATCTATCTAAAGTTTACAATGTGTGGCTATATAACTGAAATGTCACCTAATGTGAGGCAGCCTGGTGCCACTGTAATACAAGCAACCAGCAGCTATAGTTCATAATACAATCTAATTGCCCTTTTTTTTTCTTTTACAAATACAGTCAGTGGCAAGGTCTTACACTAAGGTTCAAAAACAAAGAAAAACACATCATGGTTCATACATTTTCATAATTACTCTCACAATGAATTGCAAACGTGTCCCAAATCACACGATCAAGTGAAATGAATCTCTTTAAAAACTGTGATCTGCAATTACTGGAGACAAATCTGTAGAATATTCACTATGCAGATTTTCGCTTGCCATCAAAGAGATTTCTTGAATGCATTTTAACCCAAGTTAATCATTTTGCACAGAATTAGTAACTGTTAGAACAAAAGTCGAGACGTGCATTAATTAATAGAAAAAGAAACGAAATATTATATTCCTGTAAATACAGCTATGGGTGTGGTTCACTTTGAAGCTAATGGTCTATCTTCATGCCGTAACACAGATTAGGAATGACCTATGAATGAATTTATGCATAAACATCCACATGTGAAAGCATCCTGATCTGGAAGTACTTTATCCTATTTAGGTAAAATAGTTTCCTATCTTTGCATGCAAGAATGAGTCATACAGAAGGCAAGCAGAAACAGTTGAAACATTTTGGTGTTCTGTTACTGGTCAGAAATACATTCCACACATATTCTACACTTCTGAATACATCCTACAACACCTTCTGTTGGATTTTCTCCAACATTACGCCACCTGCATGCCAGKTACGGCATCCTTTAGCCAGCACAGAACTCCATTTGTGTATACTCAGGCTAAGGTGAAAGCAATTAGTACAATTTAATTCCGGTGCCAGCAGTTGAAACAAGGTATGCCTTGCCTTATACCAGCACTGCTGGGAATTCTTGCAGGGAGAGCTGTGTTCAGTTGTATTTGTTTGGTGAAGCTGGGAGTGAGACAAAACCTAAGCATTGCCATGACACTAGAGCTTTGATTTCACGTATACAATTCCCCCTTTAAAGATAAAACACTACTGCTTCATGAATACAAAATGTTCAAGCCAGAAGAACTGAAAGGGGAGAGGGAAGGGAATTCCTAATCTGAATGATGAGAAAATTGTTTCTCCTGCCTTGGACTGCTGATGAAAGCTGTCCTGGGATCTACCTCTTCTAATATTAGATGTCTACAGTGCTGCTTGTCATCCTGGACTCTTCTTATACTTAATGGCACTTCTACAGAGTGATTCATGTGACCTGATTTATACAGCTSCATTAGGATGATACATATCATGACCTAGATGGCCTATTTCTCTCCACTTAGAAAGTCTTGATGAATGTTTCAGTATAAGCATTGTGGACATCATGCTTGGTCAGACAAACAAAACTTCTCCCTGCAGAAGAGTGGTTAGTACTTTTCCTACACCTTGAGAGAAAATGACTCACAAAAAGGACAGGACCTCCATAAAGTAAATCATGATCACCTTAGAGCATAACAATTTACAGAGGTCTGAGTGGGTGGTTTATAAATGTTTTCAAATGCCTCTACTAACTTATGACAGGATCAGCATTCTTRTCTTTGCGATCAAGCTGCATGCTAAGATCAATTCACTCCTGCTTTACCCTGCTGTGCACTTAACCCCAGGCTGTAAGCAAGCTCAGTGCCTGGGGGCCCTGAAGTTTCCCCATGGCGCAAGGCTGGAGGTGGGCAGCAGGCCTGCCAGCAAGGCTCCTGCAAGCACATGGATCAGCTGCATCAGGCTGTGTCTTATCCTGTCCTCAACAGCACATAGTTCATGTCCCAGATGTGTGTCACATACTAGATTAACCAGTCTGGTTAATCCAGCTCGCTATTGGYAAAACTCAATGCCAATTGTATGTTGCAAGTAGGTAGGAAAAAAAGTGAAAACCTTTTCTTTCACCTGGATGATGAGTAAATAAGAGGTAGTTTCTAAAACTTGCCAGTGAGTCTGTCTCATACAGTGGTAGTGCTGAGCAAAGCGGTAACTCAAGGAGTTCTCCTATCATGCTAATGCTTATATAAAGATTTTGCATTTACTCCATTGCTTCCTTCTATGCGATATGGATGGCGACACTCAATACAAGAGTAAGAAGTAAGAGAAATTTAGAATATGAGAAAAATGGTGAAAAAAGTAAGAAAGATTCATTCATTATACTTTCTTCTGATTGATGTAATCCTACACATTCTTAAGGTGGAAAGCAGGAGAACAGTCATTGCAAAAACACRAACAAAGAAGCTTTTTAACTCGAGGTTAACCATCAGAAAGGCAAAAGTCAAAAGGCCAACAACTGCCATTGGTCCAAAACACCATCAAAACAGTTACTGTTAAGTTGACTTAGACAGCCCCACCTCCCACCTCCAAACCTGCTTCCCAAAGGGAGAAACAGGCACTGTACTGTCACTGTGGAAAGCGAGGGAAACGTGCCTTCGGTGTTTCATGGCAAGGTACCTGAACCACATCAGGAAGCTGACTTACAAACAAATGTTTTTTCTTCTAAAACCAGTGTTCTAATGTAACTCTCTTAATTTGGCTTCCTCTAGTTCCTGGAAGTGGGGGATTTATTGAAAAAACTAGATGTTCATAAAATTATCGCTATCTTAAGCAATATATAAAGGTATTATTTAAAAAGTTTWGACCCAGTAAAATCTAATTCCTGCCATCCTAATCTACTGACAGTGTCCATAAACAAACATCTATGCTGTTGAAATATAGACTGATTAATATACAGACAGGATCTGTGATGTTTGCAATAACCATGAACTATTCAGATCCATTAATTCATAGGATCAGATCCCTGATGCAGTAAGGGACTTAAACACATGAGTTAAGAAAAGCAACAAGCTTAATGACTTTCTAAATATGCCAGCTGAAATGCAGCCTTATCTGAAAAGCACACTAGAGGGGGAAGAGAGAATTAGAGGCAAATGAAACTGGGGGAATTAGGAGATCTAAGCCCCAGTTTGTTAACCATTCACAAATGTAATACTAGGTTTACTAAATGTACTAAATACTAAATAAATGTACTACGAGGCTGTGAGACATTTTTCCTTGATATTTCATGGTAATTTCAAAAACTAGACCCAAGATTTTGAAAGCCAACAACGACTGAATTCAAAGTTTATTCACCCTCAGCACAGTCTCATTTCTGACTCACTGTGTCAAATAAATGGGGGGGGAGGTTGTTAGTCTTGACCATTTGAAAGCAGAAGTTAAGGCTACCAGAAGTTAAGACCACACAAGAAGGCTATAAAACAGAACAAAAAGGAAATATGGGCAGGCAAAAGCTAGGTAAATTTCCAAGATATTTTCTCTTGAAATAATATCGGCCCGGATGCCCAGCTTCAGAGCTTGAAGTAGCTCTGCTGCCTTGAGTAGCTGTTATTTCACACCCTCAGACATAATCTGGAAAATAGGGTTATTTTAGTTTTTCATTTTCTTTAAATAATTGCAATCATAGAAGAGCCATGAATATGCTACTGGTGCGAAGTGAAATCTGAGATTTGATGTAGATTACATATTCCCAGTGGAGGACACAGCAACTGATTTATTCACAAAGCAACTTATCATTACAAGTCATGAGCTCTTAGCAAAAACAGAGATTTCTGAAATAAAATGTCATTTTTTCCCTTTAAAAGTTGAAACTAGCCATTCTTCCTAAAGATGATCTGGATTCATTTATACAAGTTTTATATTAAATAATGTGCTTTTAATGAAGACAGTGCTTTGTAGGAGTGCTGTTAACTCATTTTGCTAGTGCCCCAGGCAAAGTTGGCTCTGTTTCCATTGTCAAAAAAAAATATTCTATRTCCTAAGACAAGGAAATGGCATATTTTATTTTACTCATAATGATTCTATATATAGAGAATAATTTGTAGAGTGCTCTATGTTTAAAAATGTACTTAGTTCTCTCCTAAGAGGGGAAAAGTGGACCAATGATTACAATATTACTTAAGGCTTTGAGAGATCTATATTCAGTTTGCTAATCTGTCACTGACTTCTGTTTTACCTGTATCAGGATCAACAAAGSGGACTGGTGCCCAAAGCATGACAGGGGCATAATTTAGGCACAGCAGACCAGAACTCTAATCTCCCAAACTCTGGCCTAATCTCTGGTCTGGAGGAAATCCATGACATTCTCTAAGATGAAATATTGAGTAAACCTCACTTTCACACAATTTTCACTCATCTCTTGCGCTTGTGAAAATGATGAATATCCAAAAATTTGTAATAATCATAAAGCAAGTCCTGAGAACTGATGGGCTTTTTGGAAGACTTTCACTTGTAGGACTAGTAACATGTGAAAAGCAATCAGATTAGAAGATAATTAGCTATTCTTTGGAATTTGATTGAATATGAAGGTTTATTTTTTACACCTACAAACATAATTATTCTCATTAATTAGTACTATACTTTTAATCTTACTTTCTGTATTTCAGTGATTAATCAGGCTTTTGCATTCTTTTTTTACTATAGCTGAAGTACATTTGTAAAGAGTCTGGTTTGGTTTTGCTTGCTTATGTGTTGCCATTATTAGAGACCTTCAACACATCTCTATTTTGTGCATCAGAAAAGTTACTGTTCTTAAAAATTACCTTATAAATGTTCAGCATTGTCTTCAACTGCTGARTACTCAGGAGGCTCCATTTACTTTTCCAAGTTCATTATGATGAGACATAGTAGATCACAATTAGAATTTTAGGCTAACATATCATTAAAGTAGTACTGCTTAACTGTTCTARCAAATACCATTGCTATTGTCTTAGGCTGTGAACAAGCAGTATCTCAGTTCTATGGACTCCTCATAAACCAGTCAGAAATTTAATTTTTCTTCCACACTTTTTAGGTACTTCTAAGCTTCTGGTTCCATGAAGTCAAGTTGTTTTCCTTTCCAAAAGGACTTCTAAAGCTTAAACTGAACAAGACTCATTTTTGTAAAATCAATCATCAACAATTAAATGTGGGGAAAATCTATGTTGAACAAAAAAATCCAAAATTTCCAGTAATTTTCAGCACTTTTCCATGCACTGAGTTTAAGTTTGCAGAAGGTGGGAGTGTAGCCATCAGGATTTACAATGAAATGTGGTGCAAAGTTACAAAAATGCTTATCCAGGTCTCAGCATTAGGCAGCTCTCTGGGATGAGCAGCACGCAACGAGGAATATAAGGCCCACAAGACAGCKCCAGGATCCAGCTGGAATTATTTCTCCGTAGTTCAAAGGGGTGCAAAATTTCTGCAAATTCTCTCTGTCCTCGCTCAGTAACTTCTGCTTCAGTAACTGAGAGTCTCGGGGAGCTCTGGACAGGCAGGGTCTGAGCACCTGCACCTCAGCACAAGGAAGGCCACTTGGAGACTATGCCTCCTCCGAGGGTCTGGCTGGCCCATTTACTCTCTGTACTCCTCAAGGAYAAGAGGGCTCCAAACACGTGACACTTCCAAAGAAAATAGGGGTATGGGAAATTGTTTTCTTTACTTTGATTTTGAAGCAAGACATAGTATCCTAATTCAGATAGGTGATTTTAAATATCCGATCAATACATTTTGTTTTCCTGAGAATTTTAGTAATAAAGAGCAATGTACACTGAACCAGATAACCATTATCTCTTGGCTGCAGTTCAGAAAAATAATTCTTTATATAAAATTTTTTTTTCACTGTGAAATTTTAAAGGATTCCTTTCACTGTACATAGAGACAGGGAACGCAAATGACCCTGACAACAACCAGCATATGGAGGTTAATCTCTTTTAAATGAAACATAACGCCAAACCTTTCTTGTTAACTGGAAGATACTATTGCTGCAGCTTTGCTTATTTTCAGCCTTAAATACCGGGATTTTACTTAATTGCTTTAGCATACATATGCTGAAGACACCTGTCCTCACCAAATCATTCGCTTACCTATTGTTACATTTCATATGCTTACCTGTTGTCACTCCTCTAGAGCTGATAAGGTTTCAAGCAAATTCCTATGTAAGATCTTGTACTGGAAGGTCCAAAGAGGGGTTTTGCATATTTTCTAGGATTAGCTCCTATGACTTCTGTGTAATGCTCTTACCAACTTTACATTCCCAAGTAATCCTAAAGCCCATGTTGGGATTCCTTTGCTTATTTAATTATGTATAAAGTTTTGAGGGAATATGCTTAGATTTTTACAGGGAAGTCATTACATACTATGCATTTTGTTTCTCCTTCCGAAATACTGAATGTCTTGGGGAAATAGTGTGAACACACTACAAGTCAAAAGAACAAATTAAATAGYGAGTTAGAAGAAAATAAAAGAATGCTGGGCACTATGAGACAAATAAACTGATCTTGTTGCAGCTAGGCACTGAGTATGCATACACTTTGATCCCAAGGAGACAAACAAAATGCAGTCTGAAAGAGGGTATTTCCATTTCAAATGACTCACGCTTTTATTTATATACATTCTTACACAGTATGCAATACTGTGCTACAAATTCTTTCCACTGTTTATATTTTCTTTTTATTTAATCTCAATGCTGAAAATTCCTCATAACTCCAAGAAGGACTCTATCTGCACAGATACACTTTCCAGGTTTCAGTAGATCGAGCTGAATGAGCGGGAAGGGGAAAGCCTTTTCACTTGCTGCCTGCGCGCTTTGGACACAGAATCACCCAGGCAGAAGGGTGCCAGGACCCCCACGAGGGCATCACCTAGCAGCCACAACAGAATTGGATTTTCAAGGAGCTCTGCATGGTGCTGGAGACTGACAGCTGAGTCCAGGGCTGCCTAGAGTTGTGGGCTTACACAACACAAACCACTTTCTGTACAGATGCTTAGAAAACTTTATGAATGTAAAAAAATAACTAAAAGACCTTCAGTATCAGAAAGGAAGCATTCAGCATCTCCGAGATGTAGGTCCCACACTCCATCTTTTCACCTCCTCTTTTAATACTTCCTATGCATTTTAGCCCATTCTGGAAATTATTTTTCATTACGAATAGTCCCCCTTTGATTGATAGGGGGATCTGACACTGTTAATTACGCTTTTGACCTCGCTTCCTCTGAAGCCAATGACAAAACTTCTATTGACTTCAAACAGCACAGGATAAAGCTCTAAAGAACAAGTTTTTATAGTGCTCATATCAAGTAAATTGCTAATATCTCTAGACACTGCTGAAAGATGATGAGTGTTCATGGAAGACACTAACAGTCAAAGATGCCTGGCATTTTGCTACATGAGCTTCAATTTCAAACTATTCTAATAACGTACATCGAAAATATATCCAGTTTCATGAGGCATAGGTTTGTCATTTTAAATGAGATAATTGTCAAATAATATGAGACAGTTTTACAGAAGTATGTTCATTTTCTATTATTGGYATTCCAAAATATCATGGGAATTTTGCTACTGGCTTCAGTAAGACCCAGAACTGATTCCTGAAAACTGAGAAGTTCTTGGAAAGTAGGTTTTTGGATTTTCTTTCTTTACCATTTGATAGACCAGTAATACTTTACTTATAACATTTTGTTTTCTGCAGGAGCATATTTCCTTTTCCACAGAAAAAGAAGAAATTGCAAACAACAACTTCACTGTGATGCGGCTAAGGGAGAACATCTGTAGGACAATTAATTCTTCCATGTCATACATGAAAAAGGAAAAGATTCAAACATGCAATGCGCCTGCCATAAACAGAAAGCTGATGGAGGTATGTCTGACTGTAATGGCAGGGAAAATATGTTAGTAGCTTCTTTGAAGAGTGGAAAAMTTAATATGGCAGCAGCTTTTACAGAAAGTTATCTTTGGGTTCATGCTGCTACAGATGTCAAGTGTCTAGCAGAGCTCTTCATTCACCAGGTTCTGGGCTCCTGATAAATCATGCTTGAAATTAGCCTTGGAGGAGGCTCCCCTTCAAGAGGCTGGATAGCTGAGCTGCAGTCACAAGCAGGTAACTCTGTTTACAAGCCGTGCATTTAGCATTGTGGCTTAGCAATTTCCCATTTTACAGCTCTGTACATTTTTACCGTTTGCTCTCTCCTGTCTACTTCTGGCCCTGACACAACATGTGCCACAGCCAGGGGCAGGCAGAGCCCATCCATACAAGAGGAGGGGCGTTTGCTTCAACAGCTCAAATTTCTTTCCTGGAAACAGGCACAGGACCAGCTGCAGAGGGCAGAAAGGCGTCACCTCCTACCAGGTGGAAATGATTAAGGAAATAATCATGATCTGCACTGTCCAAGTTATGGTCTTATACTTCCCAGATGAGTTAAATTAGTACAATTGCAGGCTGATTAAACATACTTCTTTCATCTTCATTTTCTTCTGGTGTATCTGGTTCAATCAAGCTCCTTCCAATGTATTCATATTTCCACACCAGTCTTACAGATCAAAGTGGACATTTATCATAGTCCTTTTCAGTGAAGAGTTATATTATAATGGGGGTCTCAAAAACTAATTCAGAATGCATCACTCTACATAGACACTGTTTTCCTTGTAAGTCCCTTTAMAATAAATGTCAAATAATGCCAAGAAAATGAATAATGCATTTGTATAGAATGAATTTTTTAAAGACTTCTAAGTGCAGGGGGAAATACATTTATTTGAAAGGGGAGGGGATTTATATGAAGGAATTGGCCAAATAGATCTTCTCGATCTAGGAAGATATACAAAGGTAATCAATTTCTGAGACGATACATACAGCATTATATACTTATTGAAGGAAAACAAACAACAACATGAGTCTGTGGTAAAATCATAGTTAACTTCTGTTAAACTTTTGTCCAGGGAAATGTAATTCTTAATTTCTACAAGAGTTAAGCTCCAAGCAAAAACAAATGAAGTTGATGGAAACATGTATGGAAGGACTTAGAATTACCTGAGGAGGGTTTACTAAGGGCCTGATCACCTTATTTTAATGGGCTGTTGATCAACTGTCAATCAAGAAAGTTTGGTTGGAACACAAGTTTGATTCTTGGGATTTTTTGTTAGTTTAAAGGAGATAAACAGCAAAAAACGTTTTAGGTATTTAACAGTGCAACTGAAAATAAGTGAGAGCAAAACCTACAGCCATGATTCAATTTTTGGACCATTTTGCTCCTCAAATAGGATAGGTTCACCTAAGCTTTGCATGAAGTATGAGTCTACTGCAAAAAGCTTAGTAAATATGAAACAACTCCAGTGGCAAGAATATTCAGATATTATTGTTACTAATGCAGTTCAAAAAAAAAAAAAAAAAAAAAGAAAAAAGAAAAAAGAAAAAAGAAAGAAAAGGATGCTCCAGGATAACAGGAACGTATAATGAAGTTGCACAGCTTTAACACATTAATTACAAGCTAATCATATTAGCCTACCAATCCAATAGCTGGGAGCTTCCAGTGATATTAGAAAATATATTATTACTGTTACTACGACTTAAAAATTGAGACATTTTCTGAATCTGCTGTTGTACAGAGTTTTGCATTACATTTCTGCTTCATATCTCAAAATAGGAATATGTCTTCACAAATAAAAATATATATTATCTTTTTCACACTAAGAAGACTAATGATGAAAAGCTAAAAATAGTCCAGAGAGAAATGTGTTGCTAACTTTAAAATTGACTTTTATCACTATTACTCTAGTACTCCACCTGCCTCATGTCTTTACGTGCTACAAACTGTCTATATGTTACTGACAGTCTCTGGGTCTAAGCTAGTGGCACTCAAGTTGTTTTTGTAGTCAATGACCCATTTCCTGGTATGGCTCTGTTTGAAATGGACAGTATTTTACAGCTGCAGCAAATCTATACTTATGAATCTGAAGGTATGTTTATAGCTCGGTATATTTATAATGTTGATCTTCCAAAAGGAACAGAACTGTCGTATATTTTGGGGATAGGTTAGCTGTTTACTTTTCATGAGATTACCTACCATTATGTGTAGGTCACAGCAGTGACAAGCGGTACTACATTAAGTTAGAAGAGTCTCTTTACCCACATCAGAAACTTCTCTTAATTCCAGTTTGGCATTTTCTGTTACCCTCTAACTGGAAAGTGAATTGTGAAAAAAACCAAACTGGCCAGCTAAAATTCAGTGTTTAATGTTACAGGTCCAGTTTGAGTTTCACATTCCACCAGTGTGTGTCACTTGCATCTTAAAGATGGCTTTATTATTTATTCACTTACACTGTAGTTTTTGCTTTCCAGATATTCATAAAAGGGGCACTCTCCACCTTGTACTTTAGTCTTTTATCATTGCTCCTACCAGACAGGAGGCTCAGAGACGTTCAGGATGTATTAGCAACTGGGGTCCTTCCCAAAAGTATATGACATGCTATTCACAGCCCAGATGTTTTGGAATAAAAGACAGTTATTGTCTCAGGTGAGTCACAGATTTAAAAGCCAGCTGATGTGTTTGAGGGGGATCTGCAAGGTTTGCCTTCCTGGAGAGTACTGCACAAGGCTGAGGCACTTCCTTGGCCTTACAGCCAGGTAGTGAATGGCACTGGGATTTCTGAAGATCCTCTCAGCCTTTGGCAGCAGCTCACTGCTTAGTGCTCACCTCACACATCAAATTGATTAGCACTGGCAAGAATCTTATCATAAATAGTCTGTCAGGACCAAAATAACCTCTGGCACAAGATCCTCAAAGATAAAGATGGACCAATAAATCTCTTTCCAATACAACCACAATTTTTAAATGGTACTAATACTTGATGAATACTAATTATGCTGCATTTGATAAGGTCTGCTTTAGGTCAAACTCTTTGCCCATGAAATACATACTGAATAACTTGCCTAATTATGCCCATGCCTTTGTATCCAAGTTTTCAAGTAATTAAGTAATTCTGCCCTTAACTAATTGAATTTCCAGTGGATATTTCTTCATTTTAATGTATATGAAATTTTATGGGGGGATTTATATAGAAATAATTTTGGGGAGGGGCAACTGAGAGGACTGATCTGATACCTAGACAAATAAGAATACTATTCAGATCTTCTATCTAGTCAGCTTTTCATTTCTAAGTCAAGCTAGGAGATCAAGAAAAAAAGTGGAAGATGTCTTTATAAAACTCCAGTGACCTTTCTTTTAGGAAAAAAAAAGTAGCTATCTGAGAGTGAATCAGCTTTTGYTCTCAACAGTTATACCCACGAGATGACGTTGTCTGAGGTAGTTGCATTTACTTACTAGCGCCGGATACCAGAGTATATTTATGTTACTGAGCTTATAAACTGTGTGTTTGTGGGACCCTGAAAAATCTATTGCTTGACTGTAAGGAATTAGATTTGACTTTGACACGAATTCCTAATACATTAGGGAGGTCACCAGACTTTTAGAAGAAACTGGTGAAAGCACTTTGAAGCATTCCTTATTTCTAATACTTCTAACACGTGATATTTCTAATCACTATCTATGTTGTCAGCATAAACTTCCTTCGCATCTCATATATACATAAGTGAGTAACTTCATGTTTACTTCTGTTGGAATCAATGGCATCGCTATGACTATAGCTGTTGCTCTTTCTGCAAAGCAATTAGGGGATAAACGAAGGTTTTCCAAAGTGATCGGTAAAATTATATGTTGTGATTCCGAGAAACCTTAGAGAGGTCTGTCTCTGCCAGAAAGTTAATGTTTAACTCCTGAGAAGAGGGCTATTTGCAAGGTTGCTAAATTAAGGAGCCGAAGAAGCACTCTTAATTATTAATCATTCTTAAAAATCTTGACCTACAGGTGATAGCAGGGTAGATACCATCACAGCTGAGACTGTTCACCGTTCCACAGAGATGAGGTTCCTGAGCCTCTTGAAAAGGCTGCAGGGTAAGAAGCAATGACACCTTGTAATTTTTACTATGTAATTTTCACTGCTTACATATTCATGTGCAATACCAAATTAATAATGACACACTTTTTGTGTCCGATTAGTCATGACAGAAAAGCCAGAGGAAGAAATGTATAGTCATAAGGATGAACTTGCCAATTATTTTACTTCTGCAGTGTTAGTGGTACTTCTGCAGATTCAAATGAGCTTATCCTTAGTTATTTCAAATGCAGCAACAGCTTTAACGCTGAGCTTCCAACACCAGCAAAGCAGTAAGCATACAGTCCTCCAAGATTTATACAAACACAAATCACATCCCAAATTCAGCTTTATTTATGCAGTACTTCATGATAAACTGGTCTTTCTATATGTGTCCAAGTTTACATTCACTGAGGCCTATAGATTTACTATTAGCCTAACAGCAGTATCCAACCCTTAAAGAACATCTGAGGTGTGCAGGAAATGAGATCTTCTGTTTTCAAATCTTATTAGCTGGCATAAAACACTAAGTTAATATTCAGCCACTATATTTATTATATGTGACAGGAGATAATAAGGTGTTATTAATACATAATCAGTATCATATATTAGGAATGTAATGAAGATGCAGTCTCTGACTTTAAAACCAAGTATATCAAGCCACTCTTTTATGCTAAAAAATTTGCTTGAATTTTCTCAACAGTTCAAAAGGAACAAAATCAGTACTGCTCAAATATTTTGTTTTGTAGATCTGGTTATTTTGTTTCCAGTCTTTCTGTTGAGTCTCACCAATATTTTCCAACAGAACTCCTATAGACATATAAATCTATGCCAAATCCACCTTTGCATTTAACAGAAGGATATTTTTACAACAGGGAAGCTTGCGTATGGGACCTGCAACCGTAGCCAAGGAGGTCTGAAAGCCAAAAGGTGAATCCAAAGCTAGGCAGACTGCAGAGATCAGCCTCACGGAAGCCTCATTCATGCCATTTCTGTGCTTGGGAAGTGCTGTGCATGAGTTAGAATACCCTCTCTCCACAATTCTTTTTTCTTGAGCAGGTTTTTCAATATTTTCTTTCATTAATCTTTAATTATGATTTTAAATCTCTGAAGCTCATTGGAGCAGCTCCAGATTCCAATAGCAGGTAAGTATTAATATTATTCGTCATTGACATTCAAACCCAACATTCTCCTCTATCTCACATTTGTGTGTTCATATCAAAAGAGCCTCCAATTGAAAGTGTTAGATTTAATGAACATTCTAGTTTGTCTGTGGTAAGTGAAATATTTCAGACGAAATATTGAGAGTATGATTATTAAGTCCACTATCTGGAAAACAGCTGGAAAGTGCTGCTTGAAGTAGGACCAACAGTAAAATCCTGCAGTGGGCAGGAGTTTGTTATTGTATTGTTATTACAATACATTAATATATCACACAGTTATAAGTAAATTATAACCATGTGACAACAAAGAATAATAGTAATGTCTGAGACTAAACAGCATCTTTATCTTACAAGATTCTCAATACCTAGTAAATATAACAAGGTAAGAAACAGACTCCATCCTAGAAACAAAAAGCAGTGGAGAACATTGCTGACAAAGGAGCCAGTCACCAAGGGCTCCTCTTACTAACTTGTGCAAAATGAAGTGTCAGGAGAAGAGAATTACTCTGAACTGGCCAGTTCAGAGGAGTTTGCTCAATGTGAAGACTGGGCTTCCCCAAGGCCTCCTGCGAGCGCTGTGCAGCTCCGCGTCAGCCTGACCACGGAGCAGCGCCTTGGAAAGCAGAACAGGGCCATGCAGGGACTCCTTTCAGAAAATGTGTTGACYGTTTCCAGAGCATACAGACATGAAATTTAGGATGTCAAAAGGAATTTTTMCGAGGTATGACTGTAATTCTCACACCAAGGCAACAGTGTTTTTATACTTACTGAGTTCCTTGAATTTATATCTCACCATGGTATAATTTCATGATTTTTTTTCTTTCCAGAATAATATGACTGTTTTGGTTATTTCCATCTTTACTTCATTCCCTTGGCAAGGAGTACATATTATACTGAGAACAACTTTGATCAAATACAATCATGATCTTACAGACCTATTTCAATAATAATTATGCTTTCCTTCTGCCTATTAGATATCCATTGAAAAACTTTGGATCAATAACTGTTCCTCAAAGAGAAAATGAGGAAAGAAGACACAGTGTTGGTACGCTGGCTTGTTTTTAATATGGGTTTATTTTGGTAAATTCATCATCGTACTGATGATTGCCCTGACCTGTACTGTGACCTCAATGCATTTCACTAATGCCAATGAAGTAAACCTCCTGTGTACTTGAGTGGTAGAAGAACTTTTACATTCAAACAGATGAGGAGACCATACAGAAGGGGAACTATAGAAAACTTTTTGAGAAAAAACACTCAGGTGTAATCCACCCATTGCAATGTGAAACATGATAGTTTAACTCTTCTCATCTCTAAACACGCATTCTGGGTGCTCCCTTGGCACTCTGCAGTTCACCCGAGCTTGGGATGAGGCAAAGGAAATTCGCAGAACTGCCACACAGTTAAATCAGCCTTGGCTCTAATGTCAATCCAAATGCTTTTTCAGTGGCAACTTATCTGTTTTGTGTGTTGACTAAGAAACTGTAATATAACTCCTATCATGTTGTAACCACAGTTTTGTCCAATCATTACATGACAAGAGAAGTCTTGAAAACTCCCATAACTGCACAGCTGTCTTAAACCTCAGCCTTCATCTTCAGCAACTCTATTATACATGAACAGAAATGTCTGGATGGGTGGTTGTGTGCTTTGGAAACATTTGTTGGGGCAATAATATGAGTAAATGTCTTATTCTAACATAGAACCTCAGGGCAAGGCAATTGAAACTGCACTACCTGATCCAATCTCCACTTTTATTATTATTTTTATTATTATTATTACTCTTTAGCTTTCAAGGCATGGGAAAAGACAGTTTCCTTCAACCATAGGCTGCAACAACAATTCTCCTAGAACAGCCTGGCACTGGTGGGAGGTGAGAGGGACAAAATGACGGAGAACATTGCAAAGCATCTCCACACTTACTATAAATGAACACAGTGACTTTTTTTCTATCATTGCACCAAACATATGCAAATCCTCATGTTTCTGCTGTCTAGATTAAGGAACAAAACTTATAAATAAAGCCTGAAGAAAAGCTAATTAATCTTCAGCTGATGCTGGAAACATCTGAGATATTGCAAAGCTACACAAAAACAACATGATAACTTAAACCGCAAAAGAGTAYTGAGGGTTTCAGAAGTCTCTCACAAATCAAAGGTCTCACTTTTCTGAACGGACAACTCATAATTTCTTTTCCTACATGATTTTAAAATGAATGAGTCACCTATTAAGATCAAACAACGAAAATTATGTCCTGCATGTTTAACTTTGCTTTCTCTGCTTTCTATGCAATTATTTATCCACTGCAGAAAATAAAATCTTCAAGTGACCTCCCTGAGATACACAAGTTACTAGGTCACAGTATGCTTTGAATGATTGTCTTTTGACTTAAGATGTTAGAAGAAACATTTTGAGTATGTGAAATTCTAACTCATTCCTGAAAGCCATTGTTTTGCACAGATCTGGAAAAAACAGCGTAATAAAAAAGTGTATTAGCTTGTGGATGCCCTAAAAATTCTGTTTTCATGGAAATTTTGATGACCCTCAGTAGACTCCCTCCAGTGGGTAGACAGTGCAACAGCTGCAGTACCGACCAGCACTGCTTCTCCCCTCGCTTGTGGAAGAGGCGCCCAGGGCAGCTCCCTGGCAGAGAGCAGCCTCACGAGCCAGCTGCAAGTGGGCATGCAGCATGTGCCTTGCACTGCCCAGGAAACTGATAGGGACTGGTCATCACTCTCTGTGGCAGATGGCCTGCCTAGAAACAAGCATTTGGTTCATAACCGGTTCATCTCACCTCCGGAGAACCTGTCTGGACAGCATGACTATTTTCTCCCTCACATCAGTGTTACTGTGTGTTGTAAAGAGAAAAGCAGATTTCTCCATAGCCAGAACGTAGGCTGCTCTTGAAACAGAGGTTTGTGCCATGACAGTTGCAATTGCAGTTTCATTTCTCAGGGCGCATGAACATGCGAGTTACAGCCCCTTTGGGCAAACTAGAAGCAGCTTAGTCATGTTGGACTGCGTAAACCCATCCAAGACCTCGATTAGTACTCCTAACTAATCCTAGCTGAAGTCTGTCTAGCTGCTGTTAACCTGCTAGGGAAATCCCATGAACCTGAGGTACACACTGATGTTCAGCAAGGGAGACAGGTGACCTCAGTGCCAATGGTATTTAAATGGGGATAAAATTTTGTGCTCTATCTATATCTGTATCTATCTATATGTTCCGAGCCAGCCCAGAGGTGCCCCTATCCCGCAGGAGCACCTCCAAGGTGCTGCTGCCTGGACCCTGCAGGGCACTGCCCATGGCATGTGCTCTAGAGCGAGCGACTGGGCTCACAACCACACTGAAAACCTCCTGCACTAACATTATCTCATTTTTATAGCACACACTATATCTAAGGAATAGGCTGCTGTAAAAGCAGTTTATGTATTTAACATTGTAAACTAAAGTGGGTTTGCAGTGTTGTGAGCCATAATCTATAAAATATTTTAAAACCTTATCTAGCTTAAGTTTGCCTWATTTTTCCTCATAGCCCTCCAATGGCTCTGAAAGAGATCCTAGTTTGCACGTAACAACTGGTGAAGTCTGATGATCAACAGCAATCTTCTCTGCTGTCGAACTGAACCATAAGTACGTAACACATGGCTAGCCAGGGTGTCTGGCTTTTAAACTTGTAGCAATGTGAATTATTCTTGTCTCTTTGGGGGGAGAGATAACATCACAGTTGAAATTTGTATCCCTCTCTCCCGTTGATCCCTCAGTGCCATTTGTGCCTCTCTGACTCGGCGTCTAGACCCTTCAGAGCACAGAGTCCAGCTGGYTGAGCATTAGTCAGCTAATGTCATTCTTGGCTCTGTGGACTGTGCTTTTATCTTGAAATATGTGTGAAAAAGTAGACAGTGTGAGCTAACCTATACTTATGAAGGCTGACATGGCAAGAGGAAATTCTGTTGAAGGAAGACACGGAAATTTAGCATGCAGATGACAGACAAAAGATATATTAAATTCCCAGGGCAGTATGGCCAGTGATGCCTCKCCTTTGCTGACAGATTTCCATTTGTTGTTTCGCTTGTTTCCCTTTTGCTAGTAATTTGTTGCTTGGTGTCAGTCATTCTCAGGCCTTCTGCTGACAGGCACATAACACGAGGGATGCCGAGTATTTTTTCTTAGCATTTCCAGACTCCTAGGTGCTTCTCAAGGAGAAAAGAGTGATGAGAATTCAGCCTTGGGTCTTTTCTTCTGAAAGTAGTGCTTGAATTACATGGTGAGGAAAAACAACTGATTTTTTTTTCCTTTTAATTTCTCTCTCACACAACACACACACAACCATAGAAAAGCAAGACAGATATGCCTGCAGGGTTCAGGCTGAACTGAAGAACAAACAGTTTTAATGAATATTTTGATCAATCTTGCCAAATTGATTTAGAGTGTGAGTGCAGTCTGGGAATTTTTCTCATTAGTACTGAACTTCATGATAGAGGAACATGGAGTGGTGAGCTCATTAGTAGCAGCCTGCCTATGTCTGAAGGCGTACCTGATGACAGGATGACACAAGTTACCAGAGACAGGGGCTGTGGTGCTGCATGTTAAAAATATCCCTTCCAGTGCTGCTCTGAAATATTAATTTAACTAACATAGTTCTTACAATCAGTTATGTTGAATTAATAGAAGAATGAGGTGCTTTGAGAGTATTTCTCTTAGAGGAAATATGTCGGCTCCTTTAGTGAAGAGTGAAACAAACACTGTTAACACTTACTTTGCGTTAACAGCCTGTTTCCTTCCAAAAGAAGAATAYGCAGCAGACACATTACACAGGAAAATCTCACAATTGTTTCCCTTTACTGAGCAGAAAGATGCATCAGATATTGCCAAACATGCTTTGCCTGTAATGATTCACATTCTTAGCAAAATCTTGCTATGAAGAATAAAAAACAACAGCAAGAGTAAAAGCACAGATGAACTTACACAGACCTAGGACGCCACATCAGACTAGCAGCCTACCTCATCGTTCCCTGACTGTAGCCAAAAAATAGATGCAGCTGCAAGCAACCCCGGAGTGGCTCCTGTGGAACAACCTGCCAGATGAAAACATTTCTTCCTAACCCCCGTGAGTTAGTGGTTGGCTTACGGCCTCAAGCATTAGAGTTTACGTCCCCTGTAAAAGCACTTTATGCTCTCTAATGTAACATGGTAACTTCCGATTATACATAAAAATGACTATTCTTTCTAAATCCTGCTACATTCTTGGCCTCAGTGCTACCCTGTGGCAACAAATACCACAGGTTAATCATATGTTTTGTGAAAATGTCTATGTTTTAAATGTGTTGCTTTTTAATGCTTCTGAATACCTTTTTGTTCTTGTATTACAGGAAAATCTATGTAGGAGCGCTGCTCTATAATATGCAATTTGTACATGTTTATCTGAGGTTTTTTCAGTTTTGGGGTATGCTGGAAATAGCCCCAAACTTTTCAAATCTCAGAATGTCTCTTATATTTTCAGTGTCCATTTCTTAATTCCAGTGCCTCTTGCCCGTCTCTGGAGCAGAGAGACCAGCAGCGACCGTGACATCCCACGAAGAAGACTACAATGGAATCGTTGGTCTCACCACAGACATTTTCCAAGTTGCTTCCTTGTTTGCTACATCATGACATTCAAAATTCTTTCTTTGTGCTCTGTTACACCGACTACACTACAGTGATGGTCAGGATTTTTTGTTTTGTTTTTTTCCCCAAGTAGTTATTTTGAATTTTGAATTCCAAGTGTGGCTTGATAAAGGCAAGGAATAGTAATTCTTCCATGGTTAATAGGCAGTAACGTAAGCATCTGATCTTTGTGCTACTAGACACAGGTCTGAAGACGTTGTAGCTGCTAGCTCTGACTGTTTAGTTTTATGTAGACAACTGAAAAGCAATAATATTTCCTCTTTCTTTTTGTGATCCAGCTAGCTTCGTAGCAGCGAACGTGTTTTTCTCTGAGGTGCTCTGTGTGGCTTCTGGTTTAACTTCGTTGAAATCCATAGAATTATGATAAGGTATGTATGTGTTTAAAACAGAGGAAAATTGCTCCCCAAATTACTTACTGAGATCTGTACATAAAATACAGATACTTACCATCATTTAAGAGCTAGCTAAAAGTAAAATTCTTTTTCAGTTGAATGTGGATTTGTTTGACAAATTATTTTTTTCCRAAGGATTATCTTTTCCAGAAAATTATTATATTTCAAAAAATGTAACCAATAAATTAAGGCAAGTTTCAATGTTTGTTCAAGCCTCAAGAACTGTATTTCAAAACACAGCTCCAATGTCTTGTGTGATTTGCATTCTCTTGCCATCTTGCTCTTTATTTCTGAAGCTATATTCAGTGGTACAGTGATAAATCTGAGCCARTGTGCTTGGCACATAGAATGGGATACCAGGACATGTGTTTTCAAAGGGAAGCTCCCTGCTTGGCCAGGTAGCTTGTGGATCTCAGCTTGTCTCTGAGGAGAAAAAGGGAAATAAGTATTTCCAATCAGCTGTGACAGAGAAGAAGCTCTTGATCAGTTAATTTGTTTGGTAGGCAGTGATTTCACACCTGAATGAAATGTTCTTGTATTCTTAATATCTATATATTTTATGTTCTTAATATCAAGATCAGTAATTGCTACTGAATATACTTGGCTATTATTCTGACATTTTACAATTTTGTCTCTAGGCTTTCCTACTTTCTTATTGCACAATAATGCTTCACAGTTTCCTTCTAAGACCACTGTCTCCAGTGGCTGCCAGTCCTGACAATTAGGAATCTCTTTATGATGGGATTGGTGTCTTACTTGTAGCCTGAACTACTGATATTACATATATATTTTTATATTTTTATGTTAGAATAACACAAAAACGTTACTAAATGTAAGTGGTCAAGGTGCAAGAATCACACAAAAGGCAGTACRTGGAAACTTAAACAAGAAAAGTCAGTAGAGAATAATGTTGCATTTATAGATGCTCTGGAAAATTTTGCTTTGCTTACACATCTGGAATTATTATTCTTTCCGAGGTGAAGCAAAAGAACTTGAGCAAAAGAAAAATATTTGGTGATTTCTGTCACATGGACCTTGTCCAGCCAATTCTACCTCAGCTTGTCCCTGGCAGGAAAGGAGAACGCTTTGCTTGGTGACAACGAACAAAGAAGCCTGCAAATAAAGAGTCAGTGGACCAAGTCCTGGGCATGGAATCGAGCAGGTCACTCACATGCTTTTCTCTACCAGCCTGATTCGGAAAAGCACAAGTAATTCTTTTACATATCATCRCCTCACAGCACAAATTTCAAAGTTTTTCTAGATGAAGCTATTAGGAATTTCCCTTTTTTATTTACACAGGTCTATTTACACAGGTGCTGTCTTTAAAAACATGAATTTAAAGAAAAAAATGGAGCAGATGCCTACCTAGTATAAATGAGGTTTGGTCTGCTGTACTCAAGAAAACTGGAATAATTTGGCACCATGTGTTTGTAAAGCATTCAGATCATCTTTGATAATGCATTTACTGCACAATATTGACCAACTATTTCTAAAGGTAAATTCCTGAATGTATAATAAGTGTTAATTAGCGTATAGGATAATTAATAGTTAATAGGATGTATTTTATTGGGTTGTGAAGCTCAGACCAGCAACAGAATAGTGTAAAAAAAAACACACATAAAAGTCACAGAATTATGAAAAGTGRGGAGACAAAATGACATTAAGAAAAAAATCTACTTTGCTTATCTGGTAGAATCAGCTGATTAGTTGTGTCTTCTTGTACCAGCAAGTAACAGTATGTTTGTTAGTATAGATCCACTTCTGAGGGAGACATTCAAAAATCTCTTTTTTTATAGTAGTGAAATTATCTCAAACTGCTCTTCTCTAGTACTCCAGGTTTTTCATTTTATTTTTTGTTAGTGTATGTATACTTTCAGTAATTCTCAGAGATATTGACTCTTCCTGCTATGCAGAAGGAGAGTAAATACTGCTTTTGATGATGGTGCTGTTTGTCAATGTTGTTTTTGAAATAGGACAACTATCTTAGCAGAAAGTCAGCTGCTGAAGTATTTGCTAAAACAAATATGAACAACAATGAAAAAAATCTTATTCTGAGTTTAATTAGGTAAAACATGTCTGGAAAGGCAATACAACAATCAAATATATGTACTGAACTCTCTCTCTCTCTCTCTGTGTATATATATATATATATATATATATATATATATATATATATATATATATATCTGAAAAGAGAGAGAGAGAGAGAAAATAAATGCAACAATTTCTTCAGTTCCAAAAAAAACCCATTTTTAATGACCAGGCTCAGACCAGATCTTTAAAAAGTTGCTACTCCATTGATGTCAGCAGCCCCTTTATATCTTGAAAGAAGCATGGATTCAGCTGTGCAGACAGAAACTATAAGACAGTAAGTGGGGATATTACCCAGCTTGCTCTTTCATTTGTCTTTTGGAACAAGCTGACAGACAAGTGTGCAGGTCTGAGATGTACTGTCATTTTCTCAAGTATCAGAGTATGCCTAAATGCTCTGAGCAGTCATATAAACCAGCCTTTACAGATCCAAAGGTTATCGAAGGCAATCTAAAAAGATACCAATTCCCCTCAACAAACTCACAATTTTAACTACAGTTGTACATGTATCTATCTTTGAATTACTATATGGAGTTGACCTGTAAATTATTCATATAATAATCTTATATAATACTAATATTTGTCCCTCTTTTAGTCAGAATACTGTACACTATCCAAGTACTTTCTGATGTGAGCCTCCTTTTGTGTTCATCTTTCTCTATAAAACCTAAAAGGAAAGATTTATTTGAAAACCTTGGCTGTTATTCTGAAATTGTGAATTCTGTCCCCCCCTTTAATGTTTGAGATGCAGCGTGTCAACGTGTCACAGAAGTGCAAGTTTGAGAACCCTCCTAAATTTCTGCAGATGCTAAGAAGTACCATCAAGTCAGGAGCTGACAAAAGTCACGATGAATCCATTTATTTTGCTGAAGCTACGTTGCTGCACTGTAATGCTGCRTTGTTTCAGCATGTGTCGCTAGTCAAATTATATTTAATATTTACTTTTTTATCATCTTCTGGTGCCACACCATTTCTAGTGCCCTCTGTGATGGATGGCTTTCTCTGCTCCATATACAGGCTTATTTTTGTGTTATTATTAACTTTGCATTAGACCTGTTTTAAGAGCACCATAAAAAGTTATGTGCTACAGTTTTCAACAGTAAAATATTTATGCATACCAGAATTATTTATGTACTGTTAATTGAAAAGGAACACTTTGTAATTCTTTTTTTCTTCCACAGTCAGATCAGTAATTATGTTGTAAACAGCCAAATTATTGGCACTAATAACTTAAACCTAACTATATATACTTTAATGATCAAAGATTTTTTCATCTAATTTTATGCCCTGTGATTTCAGGTACAAGAGAATGTGCCAATAATTAACTTTGAGACAGAATCCAAAGCACTTGTTAACTTTGATTTAAAACTATCTGTATTTAAGAACATGAYATTCAGAATGAATCACTGTTTAATGAGATACTCTTTATTTCTTTTCTAAGACTATGACTTACGGCTGTTTACTAGATGAGGTTTTCCCTACCTATTACATAATGTGAATCTACTTGCAGACATACTAGGCAATCACCTACCAACAAACTACAAAGTGTGTTTACTAGGACAATATAACTGCATCTTTAATCAGGGTAAAAGATGAAACTTGACAGAGTGCAACTACTTTAATTGTCGTGGAGAGACKAAGAGTTAAATCACAAGAGAAATCTGAGTTTCTAACTTAGGCTTGTTCTAGAAGTTTCACTCACCTAACAAAATTTTGAACTTTGTAGTTCGTCCATTCAGAGCTACTATCATTTTTTTCCCAAAGGATGCATCCAATGAAGAGGAGATGCTTTTATTTATGTCAACACTGTTAACTTCTTAAAAAACCTGTTTTTGAAGCCCTTTTAAGGTTTCCATTGTACAAAATAAATACCATGCCGCTTGTGTGACAACCGTGTAATCCTTTTACTCTTCTTTCTATACTTTTAAACAGCTCTTTCGCAGCAGTGGATCTATGCTCATTTGACAGTTGCACTAAAATGAAAATGTTGCTGATTGCTGACATCTCCCCCCTAACGCCACCACTCCAAGTTGTCTTATATTGTCAGAAACAAAACAGAAAACAGAGACTTCAGGCTTCAAGTTGCAAATAATCCTTATTGTATAGCACAATTTCTACATGACATTTACATCTACCATAGACTGGGACATTTTGGAGCCAATGTCAGGTGGTCATTCAGAATATATCAAGCTGCCAGTTCGCAGATTTTTGCCTAAAAGCATTAACGTCATATTAAAAATGTGAGGCATTTTCCTGGGTTTAATGGCAGCAAAGTCATAGTCACATAACACACAATTCAAGAGATCACTCATTTTGGCTATTTTGGCTTGAGTATCAACATGTAAAAGCTAAGTAAGGAGTGTATTTCCACCCAGAATGTAGCTGCGATCTACTGGCTGCCAGCACATTGATGGTCCTTCCCACCACAGCGCCCAGGCAGCTTTGACACATCTCTGCCAGGCTGACTGCATGACTGATTTGCATGCAGGTATCTGCAAACTTGTGAGCAAGCTCCAGTCTTTGTAAGGACATTTGTGTCATTCTTGTTTGTTCTCACATATCCTAAATGAATATGTACTGCTTTCAGTTCCTGACAYCTTGAAAAAATCCACAATACAAAACAAAACATCCATACATTCTCCAGACCTTGGGAACTTCCTCCTGAGTACATATATTTGCTGTTCACCTCTTGCTTTTGTGCAGCCCATAGAGGACTAGGTCCTCAGCTAGCATGAACCTTTGTAGCTCTCTTTGCTGTCACCAGCAGTGGATGCAATCATCATGATTTTCAGTGTTTCCCACACAGTGATCATGAGAAGAGGAGCTGCTGGGAACTTCTTGTTTGATGTAACCATAAAGGCAGGGAAGGCACCAGGTTGAGACTTTATTGCATACAGATTAAGCTGTCACTGAGGTCTCAAAGTCTGAGCAGTACTCTTCCTCTGAGGAAATCTTTTATTTTGAAAACCCTGCGTTCAGAAATACAAAGCAGAAGCAGAAATGTATAGTAATCTTTTCAAATTATCACTGAGTAAAATGGAGCAGTTGCAAAATACTTTCAGTTCTCTTTGATACATTCTCACCCAATTTCTTTGATTTATCATATATTAATGAGAAGACCAGGCATAACAGGCTGCATATACCAGAGGTTTTCTTGCAAGTAAATCTTCAGATGGAGGAACTATCATGCTGGCTCTTCTCAGCTACTGTCTCTTGGAACAGATCCAGCGTGGAAGGACAAGGTCAGCTCTTTAACTTACCTCACAAAATAACATCAGTTGGAAAAAAACAGACAAGCTTTCAGACACAACAGCTTTTTTACAGCCATATTCCCAATCAATACTACTTCTAGAAGGTTATAATTTCTTTACATATTTCTACAGGTAGATATGCTTCTTGAAAGTAAAATAAGCTCTCCATGAATGTTCTCATACACGTGGGGGACTATTTCCACAAAGCAAAGGACTTCTGGCTGCAGGAAAAGTCTTAAAGCTGCTTGTGCACCTTGAGCCACTCTGCAGCTGTTAAATGATTACTTGGTACAAAGACTGATTGAAAAGATAGCACTTTTGTTTAAGTTGTCAAGTGACATCTGGAATCCTTAGAGAACTAGTTAAAATTAGTTACACTGCAGATGCCATGATATAGAAGTGGTTATTAGAAAAATGGATCAAAAACATTTTACATATCCATTCAAAGAAAGAGTAACTCTTATAATTATTAGCCCTTAGTTTTTCCCTGCTTGCAAACAGAAGACTGACAAGATATCGAACACTCTTTGAGGCATGAGAATTGTCAATCAGTGCCTTTAGCAGGATACAATGATGGCAATCTCTGCGAGGCTTCACTTTGTGCTTTGTCTGTGGAATGAGGCAGAAAGCATAAATGAGTCAAACATCAGCAGATGGGGGGTCTTATTATTTGGTTAAATCGTCTGTAATGTCTGATCACCAGCTGGCTTCCTGAAGGTGACTCTTCAAATTCAGATGCATCAAGCAGATAGATAGATTTTTTTTTAATACTCCAGTATCTTTCATGGAGATGTACCACCAATAACTGGGATGGTCTCAATCATTGAGGAGAGGAGGAGGAAAGCAGGGCCCCCTAATTGCTGTATAGAAATAATAAAAATTAAATATCAAGTGTTCAGATCAAGTATTGAGCAGGCGTGAATCAGCATAACTCCAGGAAACAGAGTATCTGCTCCACGACAAACCTAGTAGTATTGCACAAAAAGGTTCCCTGTCTTTACTTTTCATTATCCTCTCTCATACATGCTTTTCTACAATTCCTTGGCCCATCTCCTGCTGAAAGAATTGCAGCTGGATTCAGGCAGTGGCAGAACTTGGTGAAAGCCCCATCTGTCACTGAGCACGGCAGAGGGATCTTGGGCGTGATACCCATCAGGGCGTTACAYGGTGAACGTCTGAGAGGAAACAGGCAGCCATATATTGCTGTCTCCACAAGAAGTTTAAAGTGTTTTCATATATTAAAATTGCATTCAAAGCTACTCAGTCTTAGACCATCTTTCATTTAAAGGCTAAATAAGTAACATGGAAGCAGCCCAAGAAAATGTATGTATTTCTATATAATTATTTATGTCATGAGTTTGTGTTATTCATTCATAAATCTTTCTAAATGGAATTTGTTCAGAGCGAGTACTTAAAACTTGTAGTAACCATTTCTTCCTTTCTTTTATATAAGACTGTTTAATACAAAACTTGCATAAATGCTTCCTAATAGCTTCAGCCAGTGAACTTTGTAACAGCACTGGTTTTCGCATGCTAGCATTGTAAGACAAAAGATTTTATTATAAATATAATCTCTCTAAGTCAACTCTTCTATTGTAGTTCGGTAGAAGAACATGTTTTGGACTCTTCTTTAAAGTATTAATTTTCCCTTTCAGTTTTATAACAAGTTACAAAAATTACACTGTATCAACTATTTCCTTATAATTTTCTTTTTTGATTTTTTTCTCTTCTGCAAAGAAGTATTTTTTTCCTTTTCTTCACACAGAGACATGCACACACACCCTTTTAATTTTAAATGAACTATTCAATAATACAGGCCACCCCAGGTAAGGAGCTGAAAACCAGTTTATACAAAAACACTTTTTCCTCTATCTGGAATAAGAGCAGCCATCTGAAGCCATTTCTTTTTGCCACTGAAAAACGATGAAAGTTGAAGTAAYCTGGGAAACAGAGGGAAATCCAACACAAATTATAATTTAGGCCAAGCCAAAACTCACCATTTTTTAAAACTGTTCAGTTTAGAATAAGGACAAAGAAACGAGTGTTTTTGAAGACCAGACAGAATAGCTATGATAAACAGCGAGTATCCGGAAGGCTACACTCGAGGTGCAGCTGCTGTGCCTGCGTCTGCAGCGGCGCTGCGGGAACACGTGGAAGAGCAAGGAGGGCTGGCCCAGGCCAGATGCCAGGGCACGGCGGCGCTGGCAGACAGACCTACAGCAAAGGAGGACACACATATCCAGCGCTGAGGCAAATACGACCGTGGGGAAGGTTAGAAGAAAAAGAAGTCAGTAGCTGCACAAATGAAATGTGAATGGAGAGAAAACAAATTGCTCTGGATACTTGCAAATTCTGACTACATTGACCTAAGGACAAAACCCTTAGTGTAYTTAACGATGTGATTACTGGCTGGGACAGAGTCTGCTTTGAATATAAACTGTGAAATACTGTGCAGCGTGCCTGAGTTAATTGGTGAATAGAGGAATAAGGATTTTAGTAAACAAGTATGTTTCCTACAATACRAACTGAGACATGCTGAAATTTAAACCTTCACTTCTCCTTACGCCTATAGATAGCGTGATGTGCTAGTCTGTGTAAAGTATGTAAATTAATGACATTCTTGCTTTCTTAATTTTGAGATTTTGTAACATTTCATCCTTATCTTTCAGAACACTTAATTATGTCTATTACTCTCAGTAAAAAAGAGGCAACTGAGGATATATTATTTGATATATTTTTGAATATGTGAGCATGGTTCTCATTTTGTAAGTTTGATTTGTCAGATGACAGGAAACTCCAGTTCATAAGGGGAAAAATATCAGCTTCTAACTAAGTATGATTTGTATTGTTGAACTAATTACCTGCCACTTGTAACTGGAGGACTTAGAAAAACTCTCAGTATCATTATCAAAGCCTTGAAGCATGAGGAGGTTGTGATTATAACAGCATTTTAAGAAGTAGAGAAATTTTATTTATATACCCAAAAATAAGATTGAAAGTTTGGAACTGAATGAGACGGTAACTGAATTAAGATTAGACATGGACAGCCACTGCAAAATATGGTGTTGCTTTTTTATGAATGGCATCTACGGCTGATTGCTTRTAATGACTGATACAGAGGGATCTCTTTAAATAAGTGTGTACTTGAATACCGCACATTGATGGCATTGCTTTAAATGTGCTCTTCAGGTGTCGCTTGCAAAGCCCTCCAGGGCACCCGCACCTGCYACAGCAGCCCAAACCGCGCTCGGCTTCACACGCTGAGCTAGGAGCTCCCGGGCTCCACTGGCTGCTCATGGATGGATATCGTYGCAGAGCCTCAACAGTGATATCTTTATCAATGAGCAATAAGAACATGATTTTTTAATCATAGTAGATTCTTCAAGTTAGAATTAAAATTCCCTTGTCATTTCCATGTGTATAGATTCTGCTTCTAYTGAAGTCAGTGCTGTTATACCAGGTCTACAGACATCCTTTACAATCGTATTTTACAAGGTAACTGCGTACCGGTGTTAACATACAGAGCCCACTGACAATTGCAGAGACATTTTCCTTCAGAATACTGAAATATTCATTTGCACATGTGCATTTTCCTGGAAATGTCTTCTCCATGAACTTTTAAATTAATGCTCCATTCTGATTTCCAAGTGTAGAATTTGGTCACATCCTATTGTATATTGCAAGTACAACGGCACATGAGTAAAAATATCAAATTCTCATTCTATGAACAAGTGCCTTAGGTTTTATATTCTAGGACTTCATCTATTCTACACTGAGATAATACAGACACTTACCTGCCAGACCTGTTGTAGCACCCTTTTTTATACTACATCCCTTACTGCTTTACTTGCAATTTAATGTGACTCAGTGAATCCCTCATCATGARAAGCACTGGTGCAGAAGCAGCACATTACAGAAAGGGACTGCAAGAAACGGTGCTGAAGGTCCTATCTATTGCTTCTGAATCTCTTTATTCCACTGCTCTGCCATTTTGATTTTGTATCAGTGCTATGATATTTGGTTCTACAGCACTCAAAACAAAGCACTTTTGGCCTCCCTAATCCTGTCTCATAGCCTTAGACAAGTATTCTTTTATCCACTGAGCAATTAACATGGAGTTAATTTTCTGCATAATTTTTTGTTATCTGAATGATCAGCATTCAACTGATCTGATATTCATTACAATAGTGGATAAATATTAGTAGTGCTTAAGAACCTATGAATTACCGCAGAGGATCAAACCAAGGGTTTATACAGCCCAGGGTTTTGTTTCACAGAAATCCAGAGAACACTTCTGGGAAGAGTTAAACAAATAAGGTGTGTACAGAATGATAGGAACCTCAACTAGATGTGGCATACAGACCACTGTATTACTAGTTCAAGATGAAYAATTTATAATAGGGCTACAATAATATTTGACAGCAATGCGTTCCATAGTTTATTCATGCTCCAGGGTGTAAAAACACTACTTTCCTCACGATTTTTTTTAATCTGTGGCTTGAAAGCTTTACGTAACCTACAGTTCTGCTGCAAATTTTGTGAAATAGTAAATAGATTTTTTTTTGTTATCAGCTAGTCTATAACAGCAAATTGGTACTGAGAAAATCAGCAAATACAGAAAGTGATTAGCAGAGTCTCTGGCGCAGTATCTGCATTATCTAGTTTTGCCTTAGCATAAGTCAACTTGCTACAAGTTGACCAGACTGTATTTCAGAAATTATAGACAGCATATGGATGAACAGCAAAAATTCAGGGATAAAACTTCTCCCTCAACAAGTGTGAAACCACTGCACATGCTGCTGCTGTTTCAGCCTTTTGAAAGGAATGGGCATGTTGCCACCAGCCTGAAGCTTCTATAACCAAAGTGCAGCCGTGTAGTGAATGGCCAAGACGAAGGGCCTGAAGTGCCTCAAGGACCACTTTGAAGTAAAAGTAAACTGTGAATCACCAGGAAAAGGGAGAAAAAATATCCAGATAAGTTCATGCACATGCACACACACACYGATACTTCTCAAGCTGGATTGGCTTGATAAATATTATGACCTTTTTTCCTCTACCCTGTTTTATTTTTCAGTACTAAAAATATTGCAAGTGCCTGAGGCGTAAGTCAGAGCAAACCTTCATTATCACTCCAGAGACTTGGCATTTTCCTCATTAGGCTCCTTAGGATCTAACTGAGTGACCTTGTTTGGTGGGAAGGCACAGATGGAGTCTGTCAGTAAATCTTGTTAATGTAACAAGTATTCCTACTGTTAGATGAATTCTGTACCTCATACAAGCATTTCTATCCCAAGTCAACAACCACCATTCCCTCCTGCCTATGTCAGCCGCCTTATTTCATGCCACCAGGTACTTCAGCATTTGCTTCTGCTGTGAATTATCAAAAAAGCTCATCTTGCTGTGACTGTAAGATGCTCCTTCCCTCAAAAGCAATCATGCACCTTGTTTCTAAGGAAAGTAATATTTGCTTTTAAATTTGGAAGTGTTACCAGATGAACGCAACAATTTTCTTCAGCTGTGAGTCTCTTCCTGAATTTGAAAAATATTTTAAAGACAAGAATGCAGATCTTTCCCTACAGTCGTGTTCACCCACTTGTACCATATGATATACAAAACTAAAATAAACTAATAAGTAGTTTATTTATAAAATAATATTAAGCAGTTTAAAATGTTCAGATCTAACCACTGTTTTGTTTCCCTCAGAAAATGAAAAGCTACTTTTGAAGTACATTCAGCTTCAAAAAGTCAATAATAAAAAGGTGACACCATCTTAATTCAATGGATCCCTTTGGGTAAAAGTAGAGGGACAGAACACTGAAACCTGTGTTCAGCCTAGCTGAAGGATTTAAGAAAAATCTAGTGCTATGATAGCAAGATATTGCCCTCTATATCAGGATAAATTTCATGCTGAACAAGTGGCGGCATTTCCCAAGTCCTTTGCAAYGTTACAGCGAAGCGGCAAAGCTAAGAGTGGTTGAATTAAAGGCTCTCACCTTTCACTGATAGCTTTAGATACTAAGTTTCCCAGCCCCAGTGGGATTGTGGGGGCAGTTTGAAAGCAACAGCTTTGCATATTTTCAAATGATATTCTGTCTTAATTTGCAGATGGAAGAGCCCTGCTTGACATGAGAAGCGAGATGCACCTGCATTCCCTTCTTGGTGGCCACTTGGCTCRCAGGCTAATGCTGGACTCGAACCCGTAAGGTTTGAAGTGCAAGAAGGAGAGAAGGCTCTTCCCTCTGCAGCAAGGGCTGGCTCCCGTCATGCCCCAGTGGTGGTGGCTCTCTGACACTCACTGCGCAGCTTAGATTGCTTAAAAAGGTAGAAGAGTCCGAAGGGATGGAAGAAACCACACTGCTTTTACTTTTGCCTTTGCACCCCTTACTTYGTCCTAAAAGACAGTAAGGTTATGCATTGGAAAATCACCACTGTTCACACACTTAGTTTGTAGTGGCTGTTTGCTTGTTTTTGAACATGTTAATTTACTTTTTCCATGTATATTTTTGCCAAGTTCTTATACTCAAATCACTTTTTTACCTGTTAAAACTTYTCTTTACTATTTTCTACTACAGGGATTATAAAAAGATATTAAATTTGGGATACCAATGGTCGTCACAAGCAGAGGAATATAACCTTTCTGCAAGTTCAATTAAAAAGAGAAGCTGGCCTGATAACTCTAACACACAGTTAACTAGACTCCAAAGCTAAGAACATGCCTACAGGAAAAGACAGACTAAGATTACTAAAATCTTTAGGTTGTATGGCAATTGATGTCCAGATCCTGATACCACAAGAATAGCAAAGGCTTCTCGGGGTCTGATGGGGTAGAAATCAGCAGCGTATGTTAAACAAATAAATGGAACAGAGGAAGACATGCTAGGCAGAAATATGTTGGAAATGTTTGTTTTGAAGTACAGTTTTGGCAAACCATTCTCAACATTGTTGCTATTGGTAAGGTTTGAATAGCACTAGCCTGTTTTGTTCTTGGCTTCGGAGTTTTAGACAAGAGGCTACTCSTGAATCCTGACCCATGTCGCTTTCCTGCGTCTGCTGTGAGAGGTTAAGCAAGTCACCTAATTGCTGTTGCCACATCTCTTCATATGTAAAAGAGGCTAATTTTCACCCTTCCTTCCTCTATTTTCATACTAGGGTCTTGACATGGTAAAGGTTCACACCCTCAAAGCTACTACACAGTGTAAGAAATAAATACATCTGGGTTTGCATGATATAGCTTCAGGTTATTTCTTTGGTAAAATTGTCCCTCAGTATGTGCATGAAGATACTCTGGAAGAGAGGCCTTCTAAATAATATTATAGATATAACAGAAGAAATGTGATAGTGCGATCTTGGCAAAAAAGGAAAAATACTCATGAAGACACTTTGAACAGAGTGTTTTGACTTTCTCCTTTCCTTTAGTGAGCTCTAATTAGGACTTGTGTGACATGAAGATCTTTTAAAGATGTACGTTGCAATCTGTGGCAATTTTGCATACTGCAGTTTTCAAGCAGAAACACTGAAGTTCTGATAAATGGGCTTTACTATTTGTAAGATTGATGTCAGGATTCTCAAGTCCTTCCTTTCACTTGTAGGAACAAGTTCACTTAAGCTATTTTCTTGTTACAGTGGCCCTGTATTGTAGTGAGCAGTTTATTCCAGGTGTTCTGTCCTATATTACTATTACCRTAGGTGCCTGTAATGATGAAATAGCAATTCTCTCTTGCAATGGTTTGTTCTTATAATTAATTGACATAACTGTGCAAGTAGAGCTTTAGATTGCTTCTGCATCGCTGCGGACATACTTTCAAAGAAAATATTCTGGTCCTACATCAACAGAGAGACCCTGCAATGAAAGCCTGAGGCAGCTAGAAGAAGTGGAGCCTGAAATTCAGATTGCCCTCATTTTATCAAAGTAAAATTACCTTTTTCCCCAGGTACTTCCTAAGCTATTTCCATTGCTAGCTGAATGCAGCCAATTCCTCCTTAACCTTCCAGATTTTTTGGTGAGATGTTAGCTTTCATTGAATTCAAATGCAGTCTACCCTTATACAAATTCTGCATTTGTACTATCACATTATTTTACTGCTCAAGAACCTTCTAAATTTATAAATGTACAACTAGTAACAAGTAAAGTATTCCAGGACTAATAACTTTGAGGCAGGGACTATATTCTTCTTTGCATGTTTCTACGTTGAGCTACACTCAGATGTTGGAACAACTGAGATTTTGATTTCACAGGCACCAGTGCAARTGTACAGTTACCAAGAATTGTCCTGGAGGAGTACCTCTCAAGGCTGAATAAAAGCACCAATGCAGCAAGTCAGGCTTCTAGACTAGGTTTGCTGCTAACCGCCAATATAAACTTATCTGCTGTTGACTTGTTGAAAGAACTGTGTTCCTTTCTACATGTTGGTATTATGACTGTTCTACTGCAATCAATATTTTGTGGCTCAATAAATATCTGTAAGGTGCTTTAATATCATTAAAGAATATTMTGGGGAAATGGAAATAAGTATCATTCTTCACTAATTTGAGATTAATTGTCTTCCTTCCTACACGCTGCTGTCACCAGCCTTACAGCAAGCTTTGAAAGCAGAGTCTATGACATAATTAATTTGATAAGTTTCAAATTTCATTTAAACTCATGCAGACCCACAGTAACACCATAAAAATGCACAAATAATTGAAAACTTTCAATTTAAAATATTTTTCTAGGTGGGGAAAAAAAGAATTTTGACAAAACTAGCCCTCTTTAACAGATTTTCATGCAAAATTTCAGCAGAAATATTTTTCCTGTTTAAAAGATAGAAAAAGATTATTCCATTTAGATCATTCTACTTTGTATCGGTATACTAGAGATCAAATTTAAGATCCATTTGTAATACGCTGTATTTGGAAAGATCCAGGAATCAAGCACTTGAGCTTTGTTTTCAGTCTCTGTTGTGTGAGTGTACACATACATATATAAATACATAGGACGACATATTTAAGATTTATAGCCTGAGGTGAGCCAGCGTAACATATGCCATATGTTATGGCATAACAGTCTCATAAAAGCATTTAGTTGRTAAATAAACTCTACTAATCTCAAAATGAATGAATATTATTTTTCTGTAGTCCCACATGCTATACAGTACCATTTTACCAGAAATCTAGAGCTTAGTAGTGATTGGCATCAGCCCAGTGTCCTTGGCATGTCATGGCATGGATTATTGCTCCAATCAATACAAAGCAATTTCCAATCAAGGGAAACAATTGCATATCAGTTTATTCTGATCTATCTTCAGATAGGATTTCTACAAGCTCCTATGGATTTGCAGCTGCTCAATTGCARTCTAATTGCATGACCTCTATAGAGCAACGCCCCAGGAGCGTTAGTGGTACGTGGTGACATTCAGAACAAAGCAAACGTGCAGAAGGTTGCAATTCGCACAGCACAGGAAAACGCACCAGTTGTACAYGAAAGGAAAAGCAGCACAAGAAGACACAGGTGTCACACTTGTTCTTGTTTACAAAAATTCTACAAGCCTCTCAATGGCTCAAAGTAGTAATTTATCGCAAGACATAAAGAAATACTCACTCAAAATGGAATGTTCCTTTTTTATACAAGCCAGAATGAAACAAAGCAAAATAACCAAGTATGGTAGCTTATATACTAAAGTTCCTGGATGACAACTTTGTTAAAACTAAGCAAACACAGTTTAGCAATGTAGCCTACTCAAAGAGACCTCAAGTCATAGGGGAGACCGGGAGGCCCCTTTTAATCTTCTAGATATTGCAAGCCTGGCTCCAAGACTGTCCTTTTCGGCATTTGATCTTTCTGGTAGTCATTTTCTTATTGCTAGAATCTCATTTTCTTATGAATTTCTTATSACGTTTTCCTCAATAACTTTAAAATCTCTCATTTTTTTATTATAGTTAGATTACCTGAACTTTGGAATTAATGGTAAGAGCACTGGATAAACTCATAGCTGTCATTAGGAAGAAAGCAATTGGCCACRAGCTCTAATTCACAGGAACCTGGTCTGTCTGCCTGCTAAAGCAGGTCAAAGTTATTCTTTACTGAGTTGCTGGCATTGACACATAAATGATGTCTTGCCACTAGACATTGCAACTATACAGGTATCAGTAAAAAGGTGTCAGTATACAGCTCTCAGGAAAATGCCAAATAGCTGCTTTCCAGTGGCCCTCATTTTATACACTAAAGGAGAAACTTCAGCTCTGTRAAAACTACTCTTAAACAAGAGAAAAATCAGTTGGCATAGAATAATGTTGCAATCCAGGAATACAAAGGCGATGCCAAATTCACAGTTATATTCAGATTACTTCCACTGGGAACTGAAGATAGTGTCTTTTAACATTTGACTCTCAAAGCTGTAGGGCTAATTACAGGCTGGCTGTGATACTCCAATTGTTGACGTAAGTTTTTGCTATTTTGAGGTGTCCTGGCCACAAGGGAAGGCTATAGGCTCAAAAGAAGCAAACAGCTATTGTTAGTTCTAAAAATAGCTTATTTTGTAGYAATAAAAGTGGAACAATACGTTATTTGGTCCAAAGTTTTCATGACCATTCTCCTAAAGAACAAACAAACAAAACCCCTAGAATCACTAAATGTAGATTAGGTTTATTTTGACTTTTCAGGACCCACCTGAATTTGAGAATAGAATTTTACAACTTTACTCAAGTAGGCAGCTGACAAGTATTATCAGAAGAGATCTGCTGGATTACTAGCATAGTCCAATGCCATTGTGAGAAGTCAGCAGGAAAATCATTGTAATAAGGCTAATACCAGAGCAAACTGTCCTTTCTTCTTACAGTGGATATGATATATATGATGCTGAAATGAAGCTGTAGCTCTTATTCACAAAACCCTTGCCTTTAGAGCTTATTATTATAACAAGGCAAATTTCTAACTTAGGGCATTTGTAACTTAGGGCAAAGAGAGTGACACTGGAAACGATTTTCACTTTAAAACACAGCAAGCTAAGTTCTAACAAATAATCTGTCATTAACTCCAAATGTAAACAAGCAATGAAACAAGCAAATGTAAACAGCTAATAATTAGTGACTTAATTCCTTTTTTATACAATCCTCTTTGCAGCCTGTAGACTGGCAATGTCTGTGTAAGTCTCACTCAGACCTCAGGAATTTACACTTTTCTTTTTCGCTTGCATCATCAATTTTGTATCTAACAGTTGAGAATGTTGCATCATTCATTTCACTGTTGTATTTTCATTGCTCTAGGCACTAAGGGTGGRTTTTATTCTTTCACATTTATTCTGCATGTACTGTTGGGACACAATCAGTAACAACCTACTGTCACGCACTGCTGTGGCTCTTCCTTATGGAGCTACCTTCCCAGATAGCAAGGAATGGATGAACAGGCTCTAGTACTTGCTACATGTTTTTGAATACTTTCTAGATCTTTTGTCAAAAGGACAGTAAACTGTCAAAGCAAAGGGCACTTCTTAAACTTTCTTGTTTTACATCTGTGTTTCWTTTAAGAATACTTTTTGCATGAAGAAACAATCGAGACAATACTTGATATTAACAATGTTGACTGAGCTGAAAGGTAGTCATTTTTTTTTGCAAAGGCACATTATTTTTAATGAAGATATTGCTAAAATCCTAACTTTGATCAAATACAAACATTAGCCTGAATTTGCCTCAGAAGTTTACCTTTTTTAACTTTGCATATGAAGTAGGACTCTCTTTCCCTACAAAAACAACCTTTAATTTTCTAGTTTCAAATGGAAAATCTCAGACAGTGGTAAGATTCTCCCACCCTACCACATTCCTCCAGCTCAGATAATTTGATTAAGCTTATAKACTAGATGGGATAATACATAATCCTTGCTTGATTTTAATTAACTAGGACTCTGAGGCCGATGTCAGTGATGAYAGACACCACTGGGAGATGTGAATACAAGCCCAGGGCAAGTGAAGGGTCTGTGACTGTGCACACCTTTGCTGTAGCCTTGCATTTAGTTTCTAAATTACTTTATCTTAATTACCCCTCCCCCAGTTTTAATAAATACTGTCATATAGACAATGATTTTTTGAGAATAAAGTTAAGACTCAGTATATGCTTGTTCTTTTATAAGTAAAGTTGCTTCAAAGACAAATRTGCTAATAATTAGAATACATAGATACGGATTTTTTTCCAAAGTCATCTTTATGAAATGAATCTATGGATATTTTGGTAAAGCTGTTATAATAGGTTAAACTAATTTCCATTAGTACTAGGGTTATTTTTTGAGTATCAAGGGAATAATACTCTTTAATAATATTTAGTAAAGTAGAAACTGGCCAAAAGTAGGAATTTTACAGTGGCTGACCCTTCGACCTTGTCACACATTAGCAGATACACCTAGTCTAGGGGACAGTCTCTTTTGTCACATGCAGCTGTAGCCTGGCACTACAGAAAATGGAGAGGAAGCAGAACTGCTGTCCAGTTCCAATGTTTATTTCATACAGTATTTCAATCAGGATCAAGCACACTGTTTCTGAGAGGATGCTGGGATAGCGTTATGTAAAGAARTTTGAAGGAAGCCCATTTATACTGCATCAGTAACACTATGGCTCTAGTTATTCTATTGCTCATTGAAAAGAGCATTGTTTGGATAATTTGCTACTCATTTTTGAAAAATTTTATTACGTAGTTTTCTTATGTCCATTTTAAGGAATCTCTAAAAGCAATTATTATTGCCTAAATATCCACAGCTAATTAATTCCTCCAGTCTATATCATCCTTTCACAGATTAACCTCTTAAAAATACAGGGCACATTTCCTCATGACAAGGCTTTTCTTCCTAACTGATAAGATCCTCCCATGTCTTAGGGGTAGTTCATGCAATTAAAAGAAACATGTACAACTCACGAAGACAGTATGTGGGGGATAATCATGGACTGACAGGGAACGAAGCTATAAAACCCTATTTCTGTGCTCATTACTACCATAATTTCTAATGCAGGTCTAATACGGACCATGATGTGTAAGTGCATAAGCCAACCCCTCTTATTTCAGAAATGTATGTTTATGGCTTTCGAAGCTAATAAGATTCAAGCATATGTTTTAGATGCTTTGCTAAGTGAGATTACAGTGGGAATCCTTCAGTTTGAAATATTTCCGCTTCTGATTGTATTTCCACTGTCTCCCTTAACAGGTCGTTATTATTCAGAAACAAATCCCCCGAGAGCCTTCAGGGATTTGTTCTTTATGTTGAATAGTACAGAAAGGCAGGTGTGCACCATGTCGGAAGATCCCATCCAACTGTTGTGGAAGCATCGTTATCAATAACCGAAGTGAAAAAACAAGAAATGCTTTCTAAGATACYGCAAGAGAGAATTTTCTTGGTAGTTGGGCATACTTCTGTCTAAGATTACCAAGATACTCACGTAATAAGCATTAAAATCTTATACCTGACAATCAAGCACACTTTCTCAAATTGAAACCCTGTTTATGAGTACAATTGGGATTTTAACAAAATTTTAATGATCTCTGTACAGAGTATGACATTCTCAGTGCTATTGAATATCTCCAGTCAGCTAACCTGCATMAGAAATATAGACAGGATTGTGGCATCAACTGCTGAAAACTTTTTAGAAATAGAAATAATAATTTCTCTGTTTCCTTCTCAATCTGTGACTAATACCCTCTGATTTGTTTATGAGCCTGTGCTTCTTTTCTCACTGTTTGCAATGTGAAGAATAAGGAGGTCTAGTTACTCGTCATGTGAAAAGAGCTGTCAGGAAATGTATTTTTTAACTTGACTRTGTTCCCAGAAATAGTTTGTTCCATGGTCCCGTGGGGGATTAGCCCCCCCGTGACGCTGCCTGCTAAACTCTTGCTGCCATCTCTCAAGAACTGTGATCATGGAAGAAAGATTACAGCACAAGCAGCAAGAGACAATCCCAAAYTGCAGTCTGAAAGTTGACACACACTCCTTGAGCGGGATCTTAGCTACATCTGGGGCAAAAAGTGCAAGACAGATGTGATATGATTGTAGTGAGCTGCCTAGCTAAGCAGTATTGAGTCTTCATGAGGTGTGTTCTTACATTTCTACTTAGATGAAACTACAATATCCAACTGTGGTGAGCAACTGTCTTAACAGAAATACTTCTACTTCATGATGTTCTGAAGGGCTTTACCCACATCACTTGGCATTGGATTTATTTTTTCCTGTGTAAATGTTTAYGTCGAATTCAGCTAGCATAAATTTTCCATACTTTACTCTGAGAATGCAATTCCTTACAGAGCCTATGGAAACAACAGTTTCTGTTAAAAATGTACCTTGGATAAGTCAAATAACACACTGTAGATTCCYTTCCCTCTCTGCATGGATTATAGGAAGTATAATCTGACTAATTCCAATTTAGGCACCTCAGCTGGGATCCTAAAGCTAGGAGTCATGAAGCCAGGCCTCAGTGCTGCTGCTGAGGAAAATATCATGCTGCATGGACAAGCTGAAATGCAGCTCTGTGCAGTGACAGAGAACCTACGGGAGCTGCTYCCTCGACTGTATTTGGACAAAGCAGAGAACACTACTTCCCAGTGATGCAGAAGTCACGTATAGCGAACACGACACCCGCAGCTGAGCACAGAACTGAGCCACTCAGCCTTTTGCTCTCCACAAGGAGCTGGTCTGAATCAGTCCTCTTTCAAACATATGAAAATGTACATTAATTTCTATGATTCTCTAGAGTTTAGCACCCCAAACTAGCAAAGGGTTAGCATATATTGCTTCAGATACAACAAAAAATCCGTTTATTTTGTATAAACCTGCATATGCTTAAACTTCCATACCTGAATAAAAGTCTGATGATAGCACATCTATTTAGTGCTCTGCCTCTTTCCTGTCTTTCACTCCTGCTTTCGTAGGTAAAGCACTAGCTGACTCCCTGGCATTTTGCACAACCATACTCATCAAATTACTGTGTATGTTAAAGCAGGGCTTTTGTTGTTGCAGCTGAAAATACACTTCTCCCTATCGTGAAGTTCTTGAAGACCAAAGTTGATTCCTGAGTTAGAACTTACACTAGATACAGTAGGTATTATAGGAGGTCACCCACTACTGATTAAAGAGAATAGCTTTTGTTCTATGTTATAATTTAATCTATCGCTCCTAGCCAGTTATGCACCACTAGTTACTAAGCTTGCTATTGCTTTTTTTCAACCRTTTCCTGCATCCTGGAAGATATCCCCCTCCTTGCAGATGAGAATGTAAATAGTTCKGCTATTGCCATTAGAAGATTTTATGAATGATAAAATATTCTTGTTAAAAGCCTTGATACTTGACTTTGAATAAGCTACCAATCGATTGCCAAGATGGCGAGGTGATATAAGGCAGCATGTTTAGCAGCTCTCTAAATGGTTTAACATCATACCCC
The DNA here is from genome assembly GCF_003343005.1 of Rhea americana. NCBI lineage: Eukaryota > Metazoa > Chordata > Aves > Rheiformes > Rheidae > Rhea > Rhea americana. The sequence continues at coordinate 7,841,407 of NW_028185594.1, forward strand.
TGTCCTATCTTAACTAATGAGACCTCTGAGCAGAATTCGCTATTTTCATAAGATATTGATGGCAGACCTCATTTCTCCATGACATTTTTAAAATCTACTGTGAGGCATTCCCATGACATTTTTAAAATCTACTGTGAGGCATTCAGTGTGCAACCTTACATTACAAAAATCTTCCATTAGAGAAGAAACACACTTATTTTTGTATTTCTCTCAAAGAACTACTATCTCAAGTTGTTCCAAGTGATTCAGAATAAAGCAACAGAGCAAGAGACCATGAAAATAACGAAGAAGAGTGGTACAAAGAGTGAAAGCATTGTTAGCAGTAGCTATGGTACTGATCACCAATAAAAAAGATAAAAAGGAGTCCCACATCCACCATCCCTCTTGTTAAACCTTTTTGTCTGTTTTTCCTTCTCTCAGTGGTTTCAGTTTGCTCAGAACAGAAGTAAACTGTACATAGATTGCTTTTGCTTTTTACTAATTCAAATTTGCTGGTGATCAGCCCACAGTATTTTCTCTACTAAGCTGGTACAATCTTTTAATTATATGAGTGGTACACTAATCCAGACACTGGTAAAATTGAATGTCAAGACTGCAAAAATATAATATTCRAATATCAGAAGTAGAAACATATTCTTGCAGTAATTTCTTGATTTGAAYAGGGTAAGTTAGCAGTGATTCCTGCTTCAAAATGACTAATCCATTAGCAAGATAAAGTGCTCATCTGTCCATTAACAAAACAAACAAAAAATACCTTTCAATGCCAGTAAAATGGCCTCTGATACGTTGTCTTACCCTATCCAATTGACATAGAAGATCTAACTATTTTTAACAGGCTGGACCTCTCTGTGACTCTATATAGACTGTTTCTTGGGAAACCTTCTGGCAACTCACTGGTACTAATAGATACGGGAGGGATTTTGCCACTGCACCTACATTTTTCWCATCTGGATCAGAGATGTGGCATCAGAAGGCCTGGCACACACCCCGACAATATGGATAAACCAAACCTACTCATGAAACAACATGCTAGGCACAGCTGGGAGCTCAGCCTGCCTCTCCTGCCGAYGGTATGGGCACTGACTCGACTGCACAGCAAGCTCCAGCCTGTGGGGCTCCAGCGCCAGGGCAGAGTGCGGCTGACCATAGCTATTCAAGCCCTAAAATTGTCCTGAACCGTTATTTGCTGGACAGGTTGAGTTCATTTATATAAGGTGGGCCAACTTGCATCTACTAATCAGACTGCTGATTTTTAAAAAGTCAGCTTCTTTCCTATTTTTCCCTGGGGACTGCTTYGGTGTTTTGTACCATCTTTCATGCTTCACAGAGGGATGGTTTTTAACATGGCCATTAACCCAAATGCTCACTCAAAACTGCTGTCCTTTCACGAAGCATGAAGAGTAGGAGGGAAGARCAAACCACCTATGGTATCTGGGGAAAACCTGGCAGGTGGTAAGAAGCCAAATCCTCTGTAAACTACACTGAAATATCTCAGCTGGAGCAAAAGACAGATAGAGTAAGATGCCAAAGCAGTGGTAAAGCTGTACAGGATTGAAGGTTGCAGAACAGCAATATGGAATTTAGCAGGGAGCGCAGCCCATCCCTCCACAGTGTGACTGCAGAAACCAGGGCGGGGGCACCTGGCAATATTTTAAAGCTGTATCATCACTCAGACAAAAAAGGGKGTGAAAGTACCTTGGAAGCAGTATTACTTCGAATCACAGCAGTTTTTAACCTAGCATAGCTAGTTAGGGTAAGACTTCTGTAATCAGTGGCCAAAGGCATCTAATTGCGTCAATGGAAAAGGCTTTAATCTAATTGGCATCAGGACTTTACTCTGAGCGGTTTATTTTACTATGAAAAAGCACAATCTCTTCTCACCAATGTCAGATCACAAACTGGGTAAAAGCAGCTCAAATTAAACACTGAATTGTACTTGCTTCTAAAGGGTGCTCCCCACAGACAAATCACAGGTCCCGGGTGACAGGCCGCAGCCTGCTACGCCCTGCCGTTGCCCATGAGCAGAAAACCAACAYGCTCTCCTCACACCGATGCCAGACAACGCTACGTTGCTACACACACTGCTACCTGGGTACGAGGGTGCTCAGAGACCACAGAAAGACCCGAGCTCATTCGCATTGGTATACTCACTGGCAAAATGGTATTGCCTTCTGTAGGTAAGCAAGATTAATTACAAATCAACATAACTGAAAATAYCGCGAGCCAGTCCTTTCTGCAGGAGAAAGGGCTAATATTCAAAATCATAAACCCTTATGAAAATAAACAGTAATGACTGAAATGTCAAGTATTAGAGTTAGCAGCAACCCAAGGGAGAGAGCTGCTGATGGAGAAGAGAGATCTGGTTCATAGCCAGTACCAATGCTGGAGACAGATATAATAATATAAGATGATACACTAATTCATAGCCAGACACTACCTCAGTGATACAGAAAAAGCTCCTATTTCAGTGACTCCTGCTTATCTCATGCTGATTACTTGTAACTTTTGATTTTAGTAGTGGCCAAAAGGATTTAGAGGCTTGCTACACCAATAATTAAAAAYGCCTGGAAGACAGAAACAGGAAACCTTTGTTCTACTCACAAAACTCAGATGTACATGTGGACAGACTGCTTCCAAGGCAGGGAAAGGAAGCAGTAAGGAGTCTGGGAAGATTACCAGAGAAGGACATTCACAGAAACCAAGACCTGATTTCACATTATGTGAAAGCGACCTTCTCCAATTGCACTGCTTTGTGGCTTCAAAATGCCATAATCAAACGATTATGTGGAAGATGCTGTGTAGCAGCAGTCCAGTGGCACAAGAGGTGTTATGAGCAAGAGAGAAAATAAAATGCTGGAGGAAAGTTAGATCTTCTCCTTGACTTCCATGGCTTAAGACGATGAGCAGGGGGGAGAGCATTGCATTAGGGAGAAGACCTTCAGCTTCTGGCTATTGTGACTACCCAGGACAGGAAAACTTTCTTGCACCTTGTAATGTCTCACATGAATCAGCAATAATCTGTTATGTAGGAAAAAAAAAGGAATGAGTTTCAGCCAATACTTTGTCCTCCATATTAAYTGCAACTCAGCCTCTCTCAGATTTGCTCTTTAACACGTACTCATATTGTCATGCAGTTCACCACACACTCTTCATATCACTCCCACTTCTCTCTTCTTCAACAGCTTCCTGAACACTTAATAATCTTGACTCTTGACATTCAAGAATCTGTTTTGCTTCGAATACGTTCTAAATTCTAATCTCCATCTTACCCACCTCACCACTGTCTCTCACTTACACTCCAGATAGGCCCTGGAAATGTTTTCTCTGTGCTTTCTTGCCCTTCCCCCCCACCCCTTTTTTTTTTCCCCCCCCCCCAAATTAAAAAAAAAAAAAAGTTTTGCTTGAAAATCTCCCCATTTATCCTAATTTTCAAAGTCTTACACAGTGTTCGATAGGATTTTAAAAAAATGTATTTATTTTGTACCGTCACAGAACTATTCCTCTGAGTTGCCTGTTCACCTGCTTCTCAATCCTTCACCTTTCTTTATGGTGTTTCCTCTCAGCATTTAAGGTCTGGATGTACGTCCTCAATATTATCTAAACTTCTCAGACATTTTCTGTGATCCCCCTCTCACTAGACTGCTGAAAGTGGGAAGAGAAAAAGAAAAGGCCAATGCAGCCATGGGGGTCTCCTCCCGCCCTGTCCCCTGCGAGATTCACACGTCCTCTCCTCAGAGGAGAGTTTCAAGCCTGTTTTTTCACAGTATCATCAGATGGTGGCTTATCTCCAGACACATCCAGCTCTGTGGAGACTCCTCTGGGAGATGCACTGTGCAGCATCTTTATCTATTCTGCAGTCCAGAAAGTTTTTTATTCCTTTCAATAATTTTGAAGCCACATATCATTCTAGGTCCATAAAAGACACATTTATAAGAAGTAATGTGTAAACCCCTGTGAATGAAGCTGCTAGAGTTCAGCTATCAGACTTATCTCCTGAATCCTAGATAGTATGAAATAAAAATGGAATGGATTTTTGCACAACAGCCTTTCAGGATGTTTTGGTTTAGATCCAATTCTAAGTCCAAACTTGGATTCTTTAGATTTCTACTTTTAATCAATAAATCCTCATGACTCCATTCACTACTCTTCCAATTTGCCTGGCCAAGCATTAGGGCAAGAAAAGAAGAAGAAGAAAAAAGGGGGGGGGGGGAGGTGAAAAAAGATGCCTTGAAAATTTCAGATATTAACTTTCTCAGCTGAAGCCTGACTATACAGCTCAGAATGTCATATCTACACTCACGTGTGTGTATCCCTGTACATACGAGTTTGTATAAATACAATCACACACACACACACACTCTGCACATGCAGTAGGAGTACTCAGAAGGYGATACTCAGGTCAGTACCAGCCAGAGAACAGAGGGGGCTGTATTTCATAGCGAGGAAGGATTTGTTCCTAGTTACTCTAGATTTGGCAGCTTATCTGAATCCTTCCTGAAAACAAGGGAAACTTGTGAAAGTGCAAAAAAAAAAGTTTTAACATACATGGTTATTTGTTTTGTGTTGGCCAAGTCAAGTAATTTTTAATTTTGTAGAGTTTGTATGTCTATTTCTATACTGATATTTTCAAAATACTAYTTAAAAAAACAATTTACAGGCAGTGAACCTTCTGCCGAATCCTTGGTTTTCGGAAGTAGTTAGAACATACCCAGACTCTTACACACTCCATCAGGAGCTGGGAGCACAAGAATCAGATTAAAACTTAGACAACAGTGGAAAAGCAGAAATATGAATAAGCTATCCATATCACATTGTCAAAGCAATGTGTTTAATTCTTCATTTCTTCCATTTCAATTAGTTTATTTTGATAATATTTAGAATAAACAAAAGCAGTTAGTATTATGTTTTGCACAAAAGGCCCCCGACTACTGGACATGCACACTGGGAAAGTACAAATGATGGAGTGATTTGCTGACATTTGTTTTGGAACTGCTGGGGATAGTAAGAGGAAGGAAATGTTTTCACAGTACATACAGTTTAGGAAAAACAGGAAGGTCATTTTTTATAGAAAAACTCTCAGAAAACAACTGTATCTCCTTCTGTAGCTCCCTTGGTTTAGCTCTAATCAATTTTGTTGCCAGGGTAAGTATTCCATTGCCGATGAGGCTGAAACAGAGGGGTTCCTTCCACTAACTTACCTGATTAGCCAGTGGTACCAGTAGACTGAAAGACTGTGAGCCTCTAGCCGGAGAAGCCCTTCACAGCACCTCCTTAAAAGCCTGTGAATATAACTTTGGACTGAGCATATGTTATCGTATAAATATATTTTCTAGCCCTTCGACAGAGAATTGTTAACTGCTTTTGAGTAGCAACTGCTGCTGTGATTTCCGCCCTTGCTTTATACAATTTATCACTTGGAATTTCTCTTGCAGGTTTCTGAGGCAGGTAGGCAGGACAGCTCCTTGGTTTCTGTAGGACAATTAGTAGCTGACACAACTGCACTTTTTCAGCTGCTTGCAGCAGAGGTAAATCCTACCRAAAATCCGATTATTTCCTTTACAAATAGGTGTAAAATACAAAGCGACTTCAGCTAGAGAGGGACAGCTTGTATACCTGCTTAGAGGCCACTTTTCACCCTAGACTGCTGACTGTAGTCACTCAAAACAGTACGGTGCTGCAGCTAAAACAATAAAGCCTGACAGGCTATATTCCTTCCCTTAGAGCTTTTTTCTTCCCTTTACTCCCTGCATAAAACATATGCACACAAATGGCCTCTTGTTGGCAGACCTCATGTCTACCAGGTATTCCTGAAAGTCACTGATGGATGTCACTCTTCACTCAGGCTTTAGTGGAAGGCCAAAGCAGAAAACAGTACCCAAGTCTTCACAGCTATATCAACACGATTTAAGACACAGGAACCATGAAAAATTCACCCTCTCAAAAGTCAGCCCACATATGTTTTTCTGTCTTGGTCACCCATTTAATCTCTGTTATTAGTCGTTCTCTTAATTTTTGTACTGCTACCTCTAAAATACACCTAATATCCAGCAACCTGTCAGGACCCTGGTTAAGCACAAAAAAACATAAGCAAGGATTTGTAAAAATGAACAGCRGATATTGTATTTGTAACAGGAACAAACTAAGAAGAGCCTAAAGTCTTTTTTGAGATGCTCATCTTCACAAACTGGCTTTAAAGAATTACACAGGCAGTGTGGGTCTTGAGCAGTCACTTCAAGTTGAGGATTTACAAAGCTGAAAAATTTAAGAAAAAATAACACTGCTTCACCTTGCCTTTAACTAACTATGAAGCATTCGCTAAAAAGATATCAGGAGTTAGGGCTCCATGCAAGAACATAGTGTGCCTACTGTCCTACTGCCTATAAAAATCAGAAAGAGGTGTATCATCATCAAAGGAAACAGGAAAACAACCTATGAACATCAGGAGGAGATATGTTATCATCTAAGGAAACATAAACAAGATTTCATTTCCCATTCTCCCTGGCAGTAAGAGAAGTAAAGAAAAATCCCTTGCTACTGCTACAAGCTGAAATCTTTTCTCTTGCACTTAAGTAAGGCTAGAATATTGCCTATTTCTTGAGATAAACAACTACTGCAGAAATCACCCCAAAACTGTTTATTTGAAAGCTGACATACAAGGACTAGCCATATTAGTCTGCCTGCCTGCCTGCCTCTCCCTTTTCCCACTAAACCCTCTCAAACAGCAGAAACAGAAGAAYATGGCACAGCCTCTTTAAATAAAGTTGCAAAGCTCAACAATTGACTTAAATCTTCCTGCTGCTCCTTGTGTTGCATCTATTCCAGCAGCTTTCCTTCAAGTAAAAAGGCGAGCAAACAAGCCCAGCTGTTGTCAGTGCTCTCGTCACGAGTCGCTGAGCAGCAGCTGCTGAAAGAGCTGTGTTTCTAAATGCAACACCTGCTGCTGAACCTGAATTTCCACAGCCATAGCACTATACATGTACAAAAAGATCAACTGAGTAGGTATGTAGCACTAAAAGTCATTCTCAGAGCAAAATCAAAGTGATAGCATCAGCAGGTAATTGTAACTAGAAGCCCCACAGCCACCACAAAATTTGCAGTTGTCCAATGGCACAGGATGTCTTCAAAGAGTAAAATCATAGAATCACAGAATGGTAAGGTTGGAAGGGACCTCTGGAGATCATCTAGTCCAACCCTCAGCGTAGCCAAAATAATTCAGTTCTTTCCCTTTCTTTCTCTTACACACAAGRCGAACACTCAGGACTAACCTAACTTTTTCACCATGTACCTATACATACYTGAATGGACCTATATATGTGTGTGTGTGTATATATATGTGTGTGTGTGTGTGTGTATACATGTATTTATACGTATACACACACACATACTTACAGCTGGATACTATCACAATAATATATCACAATATCCAAATCCAGTACTGTTTCAGGGTGTAATTTCAGGAAATAGTTTTTTTGGTGGCAAAAACAGCATATAAAGGAATGAATTCCTTTCTCCTTTACACACATTATCTTTTACATGGCCATGGTACAGAACTGATAACTGAACGTATTCAGGTTAGAAACAAATCTGTCTCTTTTTTGGAGGGAGGGGAAGAAAGGAAAGATTATTTCTAAACTGGAGTCAATTGACCTGGCTTATAGTGCACTATCCCAAACAGCTGCATTGAACACTGTAGAAATCAATACATTTCAGCCCTTGACAGAGGAAGGAAATAGCACAGGAACCGCTTAAGGGGGCTCAGATTCAAAGCCCACAGATTGTACAACTATGGCCCCAGTTACATGCACTCGCGAGTGTTGCACTGCCCACTGAGCTTCCTTGTTTGCACAGTAACCAAGTGAACTGGTACATAGCCTGAGCAGACTTTTCAGCATGTTTTTTATATTTAAGTCTTTGCCGTATTTTTTCCTACAAACCAACTTTGCAGTCTAATTGTGGCAGCTCATTACACACTCAGTATCTGCTGAACGTAAAGTATTACACAGTAGCCAACACAATGTGTCACTACAGCTCAGGAAAAAAGGTTTGCTCAAACAAAAATACAAAAAGAATAAGATGTGATGAGAGTGCAATGATACAGCTAAATCTGCTCACCACCATGGCTAACACAGCACCTCCTTTTTTCTCAAAGCATTTTCTTCCCAAAACTTACTCCTTCCTTTCATTCAGTCCATGAGTTTACAAAACCAGGCTGTTCCTAATCTGCACTTTGATCTGAATTTTTGAGAGAGCGACCACTGACTTTCATTTATGCTTGCAGCTTCTCAAAGGAGCCTCGTCCTCCACTGCTACCTGCACTCAGTGGACCTCCTACCCCGTTCCTGAAGAGGCGCTTGGGGAGCAGCCATGTGCGTGGCACACTCCTGCGACACGCGGCTCGTGTTCACGCAGAGCCTCGCAGACGGTTTGCAGGCTGCCAGCAGACAGCCTTTCCGAGCACGGCAGGCAGCGTATGCAGTGATCCGACAGATGGCCTATGCTGGATTTATTCGTGGTAGCTTACGGTGCRCCTGCCCGGCACCTCACTGCTTTCTGCCAAAGGCTAGCTTACACCGCCRATGGGCAGGAGGTGCACCCTAACGGCTGAAGGCCCAGCTGCAATGCTCGCTCCTGCGCACCGCTGCACGGAGAGCAGGACGGTGTGGAAATGCCATAGGCAGCTCGGGGTAAATGGAGCTGAGGCCCGGACCCTCAGCACCGTGCTGACGGGGAGCTGAGCCTCTGCCCGTTCCCAGGCACAAGCCGTCACAGGCTGCTGTGAGTCCGCTCCGAGCACTGGCCCTAGTGCAGCCTGTGCAGAACAACACAAGCATAGCCAAAGCACTTAAAATCACACCAGTGACAGGATTTTTGATAGTCCGGGGCCTAAACTATTACTTGGTATTACTCTTTGCAAACCTAATAGAATAAAATTATTCACCAGAACATACAGTTTTGCTATCTGAACCATGTCGTTTGTCATTTAAAACATGTATGGAAGCTTTCTGAAATGCTGCATGCCAGTCTCCACTGAGAATACTGTGGAACACGTTAGCTAATGACTTTGGCAAAAAACAAGGAAAAAAGAACTGACAAATCTCTGGTCTGCACTGTTACAGCATTTTTTGTAGCTATTTACATCTGTGAAGCATATGAGAGAACAGTGCTAAAAGTAAGGACCTATTTATGCAGTTGGTAAGTTCTCACATTCAGTGTCAGCTCCTATCCACGCACTTCCAGTATGTTAATGGAGCGCGTGACTGGCTGTTAGAGGCATGAGGAGTCATGTGCATGCATGTACTTACGTATCTATGTCTCTGAAAGCATACGTACGGAAAAACCTAGGGTAAACATTTATACTGTGTCTGAATAATGTGTCTGCATTAGTGACCCAGGACCAGATTCTCAGCTGATGTAAACTCGCATAGTGAAACTGAAGTCAAGCTGAGTGTGTAGAATTTAGCAAAACTTGTCATCTTTTCTCAGTTCCAGGGGAAACCAAAACATTTATCACGTTTGTCTCCTGAGTGGTGTATTTCACTTTTTAATGTCATACTTAATGCAGAAACATAACAGTCCGACATATTTTTCTATGTGTCCTGACATTATAACTGAACAGTTTCTCACACTTGTGTTCTGAAAAGAGAGTA